>NC_069388.1:119702977-119955477 GCF_027475565.1 Acinonyx jubatus
TTTTTTTTTGCAGGTGGCAGAGTGCTAATTAGAGCCACTAACAATTTTCCTGGGTGGTTCTGATTCCCAAACTGTCAGGAAACACTGCTTGGGCATTTTAAGAGAGCAACTGTCCCCATTGATGAAGAGATTCTTCAAACAAGGTGGTCAAAGAAATGGATTTAATTGTTCCTCCCTACATATTTATTGGGTAGTGAATTGTTGACCTTTTTCGATATTTAAGAAGGGGCCAGTGTTTTCCCCATGAGAGTGAAAAAAGAAAACCCAGAGAAAATTCAGAGAGTGAAATGATTAGTAGGATAGGTTGTAAGGAGAGTTTTGTTGGAGTGTTAGAGCATTCTTTGACTCACTGAAGCAGGTTCACTAAAGGGAAAATTCGGGAGACTTGGGAGAAGGTTGCATCCTGATAGTTCTTTGCGTACACATATTTTTGAGCTGTTTTTGAGAATAAAGAGGTAAAGGGCTTGCCTGTTCCCTGTTTGACTCCAGAATCCACTGGTACCACTGTCTTTGATCTTCTGAGTTTTCAGTAGAACTTAGGGCTAGGACCATGTCATTAGTGTGGTCACTTTGAAGCCCTGAATTGGGCCAGAGGCAGGACAGTGACCGTCCAGGGCAGGTGACTGCCCTGCTTTGACTATCTCCAGGACACAGACCCTCATGCTCTCTGTCCTCTGCCAGGACTCAGGCTGCCCAAGAGGGCATCACAGTCCACATGGGCTGTGGGGGGAGCACAGCCAGAGGCAGAGGATCATAATTCAGAGCCTTTGGTAGCAAATCCCATTTTCATTAGCTATTTAATGAGCATGGTCAGGTCCACAGCTCTGACTCAGGAGTTATTGTTTATTTCCACGTCCCCAGAGCTGAGGCTGCCTGTCATGTTCGCAAAAGCAAAAGGCAGCCCCTCCTCCAGGGGACAAGTTCACTCTTCTTCCCAAAGACAGAGGTGTTGGGAATGAAGCTCCACATACTCTTGGAATCTGAGATATTTGATGTATCTAATAGTTTCAGCTATTTTGGAGTATGTGACCCTTATTTCATCTTCACACTTCTCCCCACTAGCGTTTGTGAAGCTGCATACACTTTCTGTGAAGCGGGTCTGGGAGGAGGAATTTGTAGGAGGAGGGATCTGTGAGGTTATGCCCAGTGGGAACATGATTGTCAACACTTTGGCCCCAGAGGCTCTGTCCTCAGGGAACTGGAGGCAACAAGGAAGTAAAAAGCAATAGGGCCTGAACTCAGGGTACCTACAGAATATTTACTACGGGCCTTAAATATAGCCCAAAGTCAGTGATAACAGTCATCATCTGGTCTGGGTGCATCTTGCTGTAAGAAAATATGATATATGAAAATTCAAAATGATTTAACAGAAGGGCTTGCCAGTTTGCATTCCAAAAGGACGTATGGGCTTCCCTAAGTGAAGCTTTCCCCTTTGATACTTAATCTGTGGCTGATTTATTAGAAATTCTGTTCATATCCAACTGGTCAAAAACACATTCATTTATTTTTATTTATTTAAGGCTTGTCACCTACTTACTTTCAGGTCTTGAGCAACTTACAGGTTAAAACATGGGGCAAAAGGAGACATTTAGGAAATAAATAGAACAGACAGAATCCAAAGGGAGGAGGTGGGGTTAGAGACATCAAGCATACAAGATGAATGGGTTCTACAATTAGGCTCTCTAAGGAAAAAAAAGGGCACATGTGCTAGGTTACCTGAAGGCACATTTGTATCAGGTAATAAAAGATGTTTTGAATAGAAACTACTTAAAAATCAGAGACTGTTATAAATTGAAGAATGTAGTATTGTTGAGATAAAAGGTTTCTCCTCTAGACTTTTGGAGACAAACGTGGAAAAGTGTAACACTACAGGCCTGTTATGTTAACATTTTTCACTACTTCTAAACCTTTGAAAAATATTTACCCGACGATTTCATTAAAAAAACATTTCAATCCTTTATAGATTTACTTATTGCCAATTCAGGGAAGGGGCTGCAAATCAGACACGTTTCCTTTAGGTGGCTGTGAATTTTCCTAGAAAGCAACAAGTATCTTCTGGCTAAAGTCTAAACCCCTGATAATGTCAATGTAGCTTTAGGTCAATTTCAAAATTAGCCAGAGAGTTCTGGCTAATGTAAAATTTCACTGAAAACAACCAGAACTTAAACATGAGAAGAGGCAGGTTAGAAAAACCTAGGAGGGCTTGGAGGGAGTCAGAACAATATTTCGGATCCGAAATATTTTATACCAATCTGCAGATACACACACACACACACACACACACACACACACACACATATATATCTTAATGTTTATTTTTTATTTTTGAGAGAGAGACAGAGCGTGAGCAGAGGAGGGGCAGAGAAAGAGGGAGACACAGAATCTGAAACAGGCTCCAGGCTCTGAGCTGTCAGCACAGAACCTGACGTGGGGCTTGAACTCGGAAACAGTGAGATCATGACCTGAGCTGAAGTTGGTCACTTAACCGACTAAGCCACCCAGGTGCCCCCCTGTACTTAGGGTTTTAAAAGGGTTGCAGATATGACCTCATCATTATAATCAAGGCTCTTTTTCCTGGGAATGAAGATTAACATGTGGTTGTAGATGTGCACGTGTTGTTCAAAAGCAACAGAGATGTTAGCTGGGGTGACAGTATATGAAATAATGACATAGTGCTGATGAAAATATCAACAATAGCTGATATTAGCTTAGCACTTACTATGTGCTGGACACTGTTCCAAGTCTTGAAATTTCCTTTTAAAATTGTTTCTTGTGTTCCTTACAACAAAGGATATGAAAATTGGTGAATCATGCGCCCAAGCATTTTAATGCAGACACATAAAGAGACAGGCAGATGCCCCTGTTGTCAGTATGGAATCTGATGCAACCCATGGCTAGATGGGAGATACAGCTGGCTCGTTCTGGACACATGCTTCAAAACCAGAATCAAAGTTGGATGTCCTGTTGTGCCTTTTCACGACCTAGGCATATAGCAGGTACCTGGCCCTGGAAAGCTCTGGGTGTACCTCTCCTGCCAGGGAAGTCTGACCGAAAAGATCCTGGAAGGTAAATTTAGAATGAGAGGCAGAAGCCCAACTGTATCAGTTATCTATGGCTGCATAACACATTTCCCCAAAACTTAGCAGCTTACACAGCATCTACTATCTTACCCAGTGTCTGATGGTCAGGAATCCAGGAGCAGCATGACTGGGTGGTTCTGCCTCAGGATTTCTCATGAGGCTGAAGCTACGGTTATCCGAAGGCTCCACTATGGCAGCAGGATTTGCTTCCAAGCTCACTTGCATGGCTGTTGGCTGGAGACCTCAACTCCTTGCCATGTGGCTTTCTTGATAGGACAGCCTCAAGACCTGGCATCCAGTTTCTCCTTGAATAGAAAGTGATGAGAGCGAGCGAGCAAGAGAGAGAACACAGGACAGAAACTGCAATGTCTTTTATAGCTTAACTTCAGATGGACAATATAGACCAACAGAAGTTTAGTGTGAGAAGGGACACAAGGCTGTGCATACCAGGAAGTAGGATCACTGGGAGCCATTTTGGAGGCTGACTACCACTGCAATGGTCTTAGCCCCCATGACTTCCACACAGGGGATAAGTGGACATGGTAGGACGTATTTTACTGGTTTTCAGTAATTCAGGCTTCTGAAGGTCTACACAAAATCAGAGAATATGATGTGAGACTCCAAAAGGGAAGATGTCTCAAGAATTCTTATTGATAGAATTCTTACAGTATAATTGCAAGTGCTCTCGAAGAAAAATGATGAGGTGAGAGCAGCTGTTGATGAAAGCAGAGTGGCGGTTGGAAACCTCACCTTCGAGTGCAGCTGGCAAAGGAGAGAAGGGGCATCAGTTTAGTAGGGTCACATAGACTCTACGAAGTCTAATTACTGAGGGCAGCAACATTGTAAGGGTAACAAAAAGAGCTTTTCTTATTTGACAGGAGAAGAACATCAAGAAAGGACCCGACCAGTGATTGTGGGAAGTTGTCTCCTACTAAACATTTCTGTAGAGCAAACTCTTGCTGAGAATCACTATGTACCAGGCAAAGTGCCAGGTGCCGAGGATACAAAGATAATAATTAAGAAAAGGTCATTGCCTTCGAGGATCTCCGAGTCTAACAGAAAGACACTCCTATAAACAAATGCCATACAGCAGGATCAGTGCCATAATGAGATGTAGTGCAGGTAGAGCAGGGACATTAGGAGAGATACTGCCAGTGCTACTTGAGGGCAGGCAGGTCAGGGAAGGCTGTACAGAAGAGATTACACTTGAGCTGAGTCCTGAAGGATGAGCAGGATTTTGCCAAATGAACAGTAGGAGGAAGATGAGAACAAGAATTGCCAAAAACACAGAAGTGCGCAAGCAGGGCAGGCCGGAGAAGTTGCTGGTGTTTCATAAAATTAGAGCAAGGTGGAGAGTAAAGATGGGCTAGAGAGGCTCTGCATTGGGGGTGCACAGGGCAGTGTTGGTCTAAGTGGGGTCCTACACCCGGGAGGCTTCTGAAAATGCAGACTCCCCCAAGCCCAATCCTATGTCCACATCAACAGATTGTTCACCTTAACCATTTTCTCTTCTTCCTGGATTAGACTACATTTCCCAGTTTCCTTTGCAGTCAGACTATACTCCCCAGGCTCCTTTGCAGTTGGACTACACATCCCAGCCTCCTTTTCATTTAGACTATATTTCCCAGTCTTCTTTAGAGTTAGGTGCACTCATGTCAATGGAATATGAATGGAAGTAAATACGTGCCATTTCCAGACCTGACCCATTAATAACTGCCCTGAATGTTCTCCATTACCTTGTCCTTCTCTCCATGTAGATGAAGGTGAGCACAGGGATCTTGGAAGCCACATGTTGAAGAAGGCAGAGCAACAACACTGAGGAAGCCCTGGGTCTCTGCATTATTGTTTAGAGAGGGTCGCTCACTGATCTGAAACACCAATATTTGAGCTTCATGGGAATAAGAAATAAAACTCTATTGTGCCTGAGCAATTCTAAATTTTGGGATTTGTTTGTTTTTGCAGCTAGTGTTACCCTAACTAATACAGCAGTTGACTTGACTTCTGAGAGAGGAATTCTCTGGAGAATCTGCCTTTTTAACAAGTACCCCAGAGAAGTTTGAGAGTCACTGATGTAGGGCAAAGAGGAGCCCACCACTCGTGAGTGGCAGACCAAGTAACATGATGCTATTTGCATTCTGGAATGGCAGTGAGAAAGCAGAATTTTACCTCTTTCTTCTTTGCCAAGGAGAGCAATCTACTGACTAAAAAGAAAAAGAAAACTGTGGTAAGAGAAAATTGAAGTTCAAGATGAGTAAAGAGATTATAACAAGCGCCAACCTGCTGTAAATGAGCTCAAGTCTCTTGGCCGGGACAAATTACACTCCAGGGAGTAGAGAACTCACCACTGATGCTGTAGAGTCTCTGCTGATAATCTTTAAGAAGCATGGAGACTGGGAGAGAAAATGGAACACTTGAGAAGCAAAAATGTAGCTTTTCTTAATGGGGAGAGGGGATGATTCTGCACGTTACAAAAGGGGGGATATCCTACCCACGTCATTCAGCTGAGTATTTAAGGTTGATTTGTGAGCACATGAAAAATGGAGAATCCTCTAGAAGCCCATGCAGCTTCTTAAAGAGCAAGTCACAACAAGGTAACGATATTCCCAGTTTGGTGATAGGCTTGCTAGATTACTATGTCAGGGAATTGTATTAGTTATGGTAGAGGCAAAGCATACCTCAGCTCAGTATTTGTCAAGGAATCTCATGAGAAATTTGTGCACAAGACAAAGCAAATTGTAACTTCAGCTGGTATGCATAGTAGGTGAATTTAGAACTGTTTCATGGCCATACCGGAAGATGCTGATCTACCTGTGTGAAAGTAAATCTCTAGTGAAAGGCCACAATCATTGTTCCATCTGACAATTTTACTAGCGATGCAGACATAGATAACTTGGTGAATAGTTAACCAATCTTCAGGTGACATGTGGAGAATGCATTAGTTGGCATAACAAGGCCCAAGGAATAGGCCGGGGCACCAAGATATGAGATGAAAGAGACAAATGGTAGGATCAAGCATGCGGGTCCAAACAATCCACCTGCACGGGTTCAGGGCTAAAGATGTAGTAGCTTCGGATTGAGAGAAAAATACGGGAATGTGGCACCAATGAGCAGTGTGGTTCAGCTGCTCAAAGCCCAGAATGGACTCAGAGATTCGCTGTGAGGCCTCTGGGCTTAGCTGAGTCCTGTGTGCAGTTATCTGAAGGGTGACAGGAGCAGAGGGGCCCATGCAGGTTTCACGGGGTCTCTGTTGGGCCGATTTTGGGTCCATGTGAGCATGAACTCCCTGCAACCATCTTGCTGCTGTCCCAAGGGATGGGCTGCTCAGGAGACAGGAGCACTTGTCAAGGGACATGACCAAGTGGAAAGAGAAAGTCCCTCAGCGGGACATCATGGAAGGAATGAAGGGTATTTGACCACTAGGTAAATAAATAAATAAATAAATAAATAAATAAATAAATAAATAAATAGTAAAAGTCCTTCCAAATATATAGTAGCTGCTAATACCGGCTGTCATTTTTTTTTTTTTTTTTGAGAACTTAAAACGTGCCAGGCCCAGTGCTAAGTGGGCTCAAAAGCCCTGTATTAGTTTCCTTTTGCCGCTGTAACAAATTACTAGAAAATTAGTGGCTTAAAACAATACAAATGGTTCTGGAGGTCAGAAGTCCAAAGTCACAGTGTCTGTAGGGCTATGTCCCTTCTGGAAGTTCTAGGGGAGGATCCTTTCTCTTGCCTTTTTTGGCTTCAAGAGCCTGTCTGCCTTCCTAGGCTTCTGGCCCCTTCCTGTGTCTTCAAAGTCAGCATACCGTCTTCAAATCTCTGTCTACCCTTCTTTCTCTCTGCTTCTGGTATCATATCTCTTCTGACCTTGATCCTCTTACCTCCCTCTCTGAAGGACCCTTGTGGTTATATTATTTTGGGCTCACCCAGATAATCTAAATTCAACTCCCCATCTCAAGGGCCTTAGCTTAATCACATCTGTCAAGTTCCTTTTGCCTTGCAAGGTACCATGCCCACAGGTTTGGGAGAACGGGATGATGACATCTCTGCGGGGGTGGGGGAATTCTCATTGTGTCGACCACAAGCTCGATTTGTGTATATCGTCTCATTTAATTTAATCCCTCACTGTCTTGAAGATTTGGGCATTAGTTCCACTTAACAGATGGAGAATCAGAGCTGCAGGAGGGTTAAGTAACACACTGCACCACCGTAAAACAGTGCGGCTGGGCTTCGAACTGGGAGCTGACTCTAAAAGCTGGGATTGTTACCAGCCTGATGCTGCAGTGCACGTAATATTATCATTCTTAGAGCCCATAATTCTGAGCACTAATAATCATTTGTATTTAATGGTGTTAATTTAGTGGTGACATTAATGCAGCTTGTTTTTCTAAAACGTCACTTAAGTCAGACATTTCCAGCGACTCTGAAATTGTCAGAGACTCTGAATTGCCGGAGAAACTGGCCTCCCCTGGTTTCTCCTCAGCATCCCCAGCCTGTAGCAATTCCCCCTCCTGGATTTTGTCACCTTGGGCCTCCTCGGCTACAGGAGTTTGGAACGGTGTTATTTTCTGAATTCAGATCTGACAATCTTTGTAGACTAAAGGTTACACAGCTGTAAAAGTTTGTTTTTAACCCAAAGTAACAGCATTGTCAGGCAGAGTGTAAAGAGATTCCCAGAAATGCAGGTTAAGAACCTAGCGATTCAGCAAGGCAGCGGGAGCAGCATTGCGGCGGTGGCATTTAGGTCCCAGGGCAGACGTAAAAGTGGCAGCATCTGGTTGAAGCCTGCTTTCCCCCAGCACTGGAGCTCAGTCCCTGCAGCGATGGGCAGTGGAGGTGTCTCCTGCTGAGGACTTCTGGGCTGGAACATTTCTTCCAACATCTGAACATCCACAGCCTCATCCACCCCACTGTGAAACTGAGAGAGAGAGACAAGCCAGTGGTCCTGTTTACACATGAGACCCCGAGGCTCAGAGCTGTGCGCCAGGTCACCTGACCAACTCGTGGCAGAGACTGGACCCAAAGTCAAAGGCCCTGGGTTCTAGTCTTGGCTCTGCCACTAGCTGCCGCTCTGGGACAATAAGTGCAGCAATGAGCATGTCATGCCTTTCTCGGGTCATCCTTCCAGGGTACTCCCAGTTGACCATTAGGAACACAGTGTGTCGTCACTGTCTGCACCCCACCTGTAGCCAGTTCTCAACTGTGCTTGATGGTGCCGGGCTGGGCCCTGGGTCAGAGCTGAGTTGGGGTGAGCTGAGCCTAGCCTGGCTGGAGAGAGGCCCCAGGCACGTGTCGGGGAGGGGGTCTCCGACGACACCAGGAATTATTTGCCAGCAAGAGATTCCACAGGGTAGAGGAAGGGCTTGGCTGGGGGTGGACCCTGTGAACTGACTGGGATGCTGAGCCGTGGCTGTTTGGCTGGAGAGGACGGAAGAGCCCCGAGTCCATGGGGTCCAGTTCTATTCAATTGCTGGGACCCAGCTGGCCCTCCTGGCGGGTGGTTTCTAGACGGTTCGTACAGCAGTGTGATGGTGGCTTTTATCAAGCTTATGCAATAAGGGTGGTGTTGATTGGGCACCTTAGAGTCTAGAAGGAAAGGTTTTGAATAAATTGTTTATGCACCGGGCTAGAATGGACAGAAACTGCCCTTACTAAAAACCTATTTTATGCCTGGCACTGGCTGGGTGTTCACTGACCCTTAGTGAAACATTTCCCAACAGGAGACTTGATTTCTTAAAAGTAACATTCTGTTGCTGACTTGAGCTTTTTGTTTAGCTTGTGGTCCACTAGGATTCTTAGATCTTCCTTTCTCCACACTTGCACCTACCTTTTGTATAGTTGCCATCTTTCCCTGGAATATTTCCTTCTCAACACTCAACATTCCTGTGACAAAAGGGTGGAGACAGAGGAAATAATTTTTTAAATGTTCAGTCGATTTTGTTTTTTTCCTTTTTTCTCCTAAACAGCTTTATTGAGTTATAATTTACAGACCATAACATTTACCCATTTTAAGTGTGCAATTCAATCAATTTTAGTAAATTTACAGAGATGTGCAACCATCACCACAAGCCATTTTAGAACATTTCCATCACCAGAGGGAATAATTTAAGGGCACAATACAAGAAATATGGGTTTATTCAACCTGCTTGAACATGCATTTCTGAAATTATTGTACTTAAAATCTGTCAGCAAATTTTGAGTTACTTCATGGTATACTTTTGCAAAAAAAGCAAAATGAAGTGGAAGGAAGAATTTCTGTGCCTGAAATCTTAAGAAACCATTATCCATTTTGCAGATCACTTCATTAATAAACAGATTATTACAAAAGTAATTATTTTAGAGATGGCAAGTGCCATTAGCTAATACTATGTTGTTGTCTACTGGGACTTATAAAAAGTCTTTTTAATTTGCTCTTCAGAAATCACTTACACCCACAAAACCACTTCAGTCAACGAAATACATCTAGGTATGGGCAAACCTTAGTTACCATGGCAAAAACAACTTTATCTTTTTACCTTTTTAATTTGCTTCCAGTGAGATTTTCTTTCCTCCCCAGAAATCCCTATTTTTGGAAGGGCTTGTCTGGTGAAGTCCATCCCTCTGTAAAAGTGGCCACCCCTCTGGCATGGAAGGCACCATTGAGCAGTCTTCTGATCCTTTAGGGGTGACACATACACTCAATAATGAATGCCCGGATGGTTTTATTGTAAGTACCCATTTTTGAAAGCCCAATAGTTAGAAGGTTCAGAATTGTTTGCTGGCTCCTCTTTTAGGTACCTTTGCTTGGATGGGCTGACCCCTCTAATAGGAATTATTGCATGGGGTAAACCCCTTTTCTTCTAATCTTACGTTCTGTCCTCCTTATGCTATGAATCCATTGAACATAGAGAGTGGTTTATTCCCAAGTAGAAGAGAAATCATTCTTCCAATAAAGGCATAGGAAAGGTACGATCCTAGGTTGGAAGCTCTTAAAATGCTCTCAAGTTCTATTTGTAAGAGTGTATTGGGGTTAGACGCTGTACTGCTGTCTGATTTTTGTTAGAAAGAGACAAACGCCCAGAAACAAAATTGCATCAGAGACTTACTTAGTATTTATTTGTAAGATTAAAATATGAAGTCATTATACATTCAGAGAAGTGCACAATATCAAGGATGCCTCCTGATAAATGTTTACATAGGGAACACGCTCTGATCAAGACAGAGAACACTGCACACAGTCCTAAAGTCCCCGTGTGCCCTGCCCAGCATTCCCTCCACAGGGACACTCTGTTGACAGAGCAGTCAACATCTATCTTCTGTCAAAAATATATTTGTGTTGCCATGTAAATGGAATCACACAGTTCAGTAGACCCCTCTTATCCATGGTTTCACTTTCTGAGGCTTCTATTTCTGTGGTTTCAATTACTCAAGGTCAACTGGTGTCTGGAAGAAGATAGTCCTCCTGACATACCGTTAGAAGGTCAATAACAGCTGAATGCTATGTCATAACACCTACATCGTGCCCCTCATTTTAGCTCATTACATAGACATTTCCTCATCTCATATCATCACAAGAAGGATGAATCCAGTACAATAAGCTATTGAGAGAGAGAGAAACAGAGAGAGAGAGAGGGAGAGACCACATTCGCATAACTTTTTATTATAGTATATTGTTATTACTCTCATATCTTATTATTAGTTATTGTTATTAACCCCTTAATGTGCCTAATTTATAAATTAAATTTTGTCATAGGTATGTATGTATAGGAAAACAAACATATTACATGCAGGTTTGATACTATCCATGGTTTCAGGCCTCCACTGGGGGTCTTGGAACATACCCCTGAGGATAAGGGGGAGTACTGTATGTATCTTTTTGTATCTGACTTTTCTCACTCAACATAAGCATCTGTGAAATTCATCTATGTTGTTGCCTATAGCAGTAGTTTAGTTTTTACACTGTTGTATATAGTATTTCCATTGTATGACGATACTATGGTATAGTTAGCCTTTCTATTATTGAGGGACATTGGGGTAGTTTCTAGTTTTGTTTTGTTTTTTTTCTAGTTTTTATCTATTAGGGATAGTGTCCCTATAAACGTTTCTAAAACCCAAAACAAAAAAGATTATTTATTTTGAGAAAGAGAGAGAGAGAGAGAGAAAGTGAGTAAAAGAGGGCACAGAGAGAGAGAGAGAGAGAGAGAGAGAGAGAGAGAGAATCCCAAGCAAGCTCCATGCTGTCTGCACAGAGTCCAACATGGGCTTTGATTCCATGAACCACGAGATCATGACCTGAGATCAAGAGTCAGACGCTCAACCAACTGAACACAGGTTCCCCTCTATGAACACTTTTTACACATTTTTCTGTGCACCTAGGTAGGCATATCTATTAGAGTAGAATTGCTGAATCAAGGGAATGCAATGTTTAGTTTTAGTGGATAGGATAATTAAGACTTTCTAATTATTCTTGTGTCAATATTTTCAGGTTTTGATTTTATAAAAAGAATTTGTCCATTTCATCTAAATTATAAAATTATTGGCATGAAGTTATTTGTAGTTATTTTCTCATTGCCCCTTTGATGACTATGTGAATTTCTAGGGATGACACCTTTTTTCATTAGTGATATTAATAGTGTGTTCTTTTTTTTCTTGATCAATCTTTCCAGGGATTTGTACATTTTACTATTCTTTTCAAAGAACCAATTTTTGACTTAGTTTATTTTTCTCTATTCTATATTTTTTCTATTTCATTTTTGCTCATATCTTTATTATTTCTTTCCTTCTAATTAATTTACCTTAAATTTGATGTTGTTTTCCAACTCCTGGAGGTAGTCACTAGATCACTGATTTTCCACCATTATTTTTTTCTAAAATATATATTTAAAGGCCTAAATTGTTTCCTTAGGTTTAGTTGAAGCTCTATGCTACAAATTTTTGACATGTTTCTTCTTCATTATTATCCAGTTCAGAGTATTTTCTAATTTCCATGGAAATTTCTAATTTCTGATTTGGCTTGTGAATCATGGGTTATTTAGAAGTGTTGCTTAATAATTTCCAAACATTTGAGGATTTTAAGTGTTTCATATTATTTCTAGGATTTTTCCCACTCTATTAAGAGGACATACTCTGTTTAATTTCAATCCTTTGCAATTTATTGACATCTGCCTTGTTATTCAGAATATGGTTTATTTTGTTAAATGTGCCATGAACCCTTGAAAATAATGTAATCTGGGGTGCTTGGGTGGCTCAGTTGGTTGAGTGTCCGACTATTGATTTCAACTCAGATCATGATCCTGGGGTTGTGGGATCAAGCCCTGCATCAGGCTCTGCACTGACATCATGGAACCTGCCTGGGATTCTCTCTCTTTCTCTCTCTCTGCCCCTTCCTCCCCCCGACCCCCCCGTAAATAAATAAACATTTAAAAAATAATGTAATCCTGCTCTTGTTGGGTTCAGTGTTTTACATATGTAAACAAGGTCAAGTTTGTTTATCAGGCGGTTCAAGTCCCCTTTATCTTGACTGATTCATTGTCTGATTAGTCTATCAGTTGTTGAAAATGGATTTGAAATCTTCAACTATGCTATTGGATTTACTTGTTTTTCCCTTTAGTTCTGTCTGAGCTCTGCATGTTTTAAGTTTTCTTTTCAGATACATAGACATTTCGTATTATTAAATTTTCCTGTTGAATTGAATTTTTGTTATTGTGAAATGCTTCACTTTATCTCTGGGAATACTTCTTGCCTTAAACTCTTGCTTTGTCTGATAACAGTATAGATAAGCCAGCTCTCTTTTGGTTAGTGTTTCCTAGGCATATTGACTTTCAATATTTATGTGTCTGTCTTCCATAAGCAACATATAGTTGGGTCTTGCTGTTTTGTCTTGTTTTTCTGGTCTGACAGTCTTTTCATTTTAATTGGATAATTGAGTCCACTTATGTTTAACAAATTCCAAAATTTTTTGCTGTTAATTCTATCATCTTATTATTTGTTTTAAATTTGCTTTATCTGGTTTTTGTTCTTGTTTTCTTTTCTGCTGCCTTCTTTTAATAAAATGCTTTTCAATATTCTAATTCCTCCATTAGTGTGTTAGTTATAAATTCTTTTATTATTTATTTAGTGTTACCCTAGGGCAGGGGTTGGCATACTTTTTTTTTTCTGTGAAGAGACAGATGGTAAATATTTTAGGTGTAGAGGGACGTACACAGCCTCTGACTCCCTCCTCCCCCTCTCCTCTTTCCCTCCTCCTCCTTCTTCAACTATTCTTTAAAAATGCAAAACCAGGGCACTCGGGTAGCAAAGCTGGGTTAGGGGATTAGGTGGGTTAAGCGTCTGATTCTTGATTTTGGCTCAGGTCATGATCTCATGGTTTGTGAGTGAGTGAATTTGAGCTCCACATCAGGCTCTGCGCTGACAGTGCAGAGCCTGCTTGGGATTCTTTCTCTTTCTCTGCCCCTCCCCCCGCTGCTCACATGTCTGCTCTCTCTCTTTCTCTCTCTCAAAATAAATAAATAAACCTTAAAAAATTAAAAAATAAAAATGCAAAACCATTCTTAGCTCCCAAGCTGTTTAAAATAGGCTTTGGGCTGGATTTGGATGTGGGTGATAATTTGCCTAACTCTGCTATAAATACACCATATGCCTTCACAGAATCTACTATTCAGTTAATAATTTTACTACTTCCTGGACAGTATGTGGACCTTACAACACCTTAATACCATTTACCCAACTCCGTTGTTCCTTTTCTCCTGTTTTGATCATGTATTTGACTTCTTTATACATTTGAAATCCCATAAGACATAATAATTTTTGTTGTTTTAAATAGTCAATACTCATTTTGATTTGCTCTTATATTTACCACATATGGTGCTCTCTATTGCTTTCTGCATTACTTTTCTTCCAAGTGGGATTGTTTTATCAGAATAACTTCCCTTAGTATTTCTTTTCATGTATATCTATTGATAATGCATTTTCTTATTTTTTATTTGCTTGGCATTTTTATTTGTCTTCATTTTTAAGGGTATTTCCACTGGATGTAGGATTCTAGACTGGCAGTTACTTCCTCCCCCTCCACAGCCTTTTAGCTCTGTCATTCTATTGTCTTTTGCCTTCTATTGTTTGTGTACAATGGGTCTTATTACTGCTCCTGTTGAATTTTTTTCTCCCCTGACTATTTTAAGATGTTTCTTTTTATCTTTAAGTTTTTGAAGCTTTACTATAATGTGCCTTTGTGCAGTTTTGTTTGATTTTGCGTGCTTGTGTTTGTTAATGCTTCTTGAATCTGTATATTCTTGGTATTTGGCTCTTCAAATACTGATCCTGGCCCATCTGCTTTCTTCTGGGATTCAAATTCCACACATGCGGGTTGTTTTCACTATATCTTTGTTTTCACTGTATCTTTGTTTTCACTGTATCTTTGATGCTCTTTTCCTCTTTCTTTTTTCTTTCTCTGTCCCTCTTTTTGTGTATATATATATGTATATGTGTGTTTAATCTGTTTTTTTCTGTTTCAATTTGAATATTTTTCTACTGATCTATTTTCCAATTTACTAATTCTCTTTTCTGTTGTGTCTAATCTGCTGTTAAACCTATCTCTTGCTTATTTATTGAACCCTTAGTTTTAGTTATGAAATTTCCCAGATCTAGAATTTTTGTTTGCTTCTTTTAGAATGGATTCCAGGTTTCTATCTTTCCATCTACTTGTTTGAATATATTAATGCTAGGTTTATAGTCTTTGATAACTACAGTATCTGGGTCACCTATATGTTTTTCTACAGTCTTTTGTTTTTTAATTTGGTTTTATTTCCTAGCAAGCTGTATAATTTTTGATTGAATGCTAGATATTGAGAACGAAGAATTACTGAGGGTCTGGATAATTTTGTCTTCCTTTGGAAAGGAATTTTTTTTTTCCTAGCAGGCAGAACACCTTGATCCTGTCAGGAATTGAGATACTTTGAAGCTGTATTTCAGGCTTTGTGAGGGCTGGTCTCTGCCTGGCTTGTCTTGTCTCTTAGGGTATAATCCTTCATCTGTCTCAATAAAAATCTAGGTTATTCATGGCAATGTCTTCTCTTTGGTGGGCTGTAAACATCAATATTTTTTCTCCTTAGCACTTGGAGACTGCTCAAACTCTGACTGGTTTTTCAGCCTTTTAGAAGCTGTTTACTGCTTAGTTTCTTGGCTGCTTGCCTATCATGTGGAAAGCTTAGGAATGAGAAAATTCCTTGAGGGGAAATCAAATACAGAATGCCTGGCTTATTTCTATACAGGCTTTTCCTCCAGGATAAGGGTTCCCTATGTTCTGGCTACTCCTTGAGAACTGGCAAATGCCCGGAAGGGAAAACATGAGGGAAACTTAGGTTTTACTCACTGCATTTCCCTTTTCTCCAGAATCTTGGCATCTAAGGTCCTGCCTGCTTTTAATCTCTGATGACTTTTAACAGCTATTTTATGCAATATATTTAGCTTTTATAGTTGCTCTCTGTCAAAGACTCTAGAGATTTATTGTTTGTTCGTTTTTGAATTTTGAGATTCATATTTTATTTACAAGCAAATGAAGGATGTCTCCTAATGGGTGCCTGGGTGGCTCAGTCAGTTGAGCGACCTACTCTTGGTTTTGATTCAGGTCGTGATCTCATGGTTTGTGAGTTCGAGCCCCACATCAGGCTCTGTGCTGACAGTGTGGAGCCTGTTTAGGATTCTCTCTCTTTCTCTGCCCCTCCTCAGCTGGCTCTTGCACTCTCTTTCTGTCTCTCAAAATAATAATAATAATAATAATAATAATAATAATAATAAAGGATGTCTCCTGTAATGCTAATATGGGACAAGAAGAGTAATATGAAGAAGTAGTTGCTGGCTCCACAGTGATGTGTGAAAGGAGCCCATGCCACTTGAAAAAAAAATTTTTTTTAATGTTTTTATTTATTTTTGAGACAGAGAGAGACAGAGCTTGAGCAGGGGAGGGGCAGAGAGAGAGAGGGAGACACAGAATCCAAAGTAGGCTCCAGGCTCTGAGCTGTCAGCACAGACAGTGGGGTTTGAGTTCGATGCGGGGCTTGAACTCACGGACTGTGAGATCATGACCTGAGCTGAAGTCAGACGCTTAACCGACTGAGCCACCCAGGTGCCCCAGCCACTTTTTTTTTTTTAAACAATGGTTTTGCCATTAAAAAGGGGGAAAAAATCCACATGATTTCTTCATGATGCACATATGAAAGAATCAAAACAAAAACGAGTTTTCAAAACTCTACAGTTTCCAGTCAAATGTGTGAGGTGGCCAGAATGTCATTTTCATTCAGTGACTGCCCCTTCTCCCCAAGAGCAATAGCCTCTGAGCAACTAACTGACTTAATGCTCATTGAGGGTATCTGCCTGAGGAATGGAGAGACCCCGATCCTTCAGAGCCTGGTCTGCTCCTCTACCCTTTGTTCTCCCAGGATTTCTTCAACGGACACTTGCCGGTGGGGTGTATCGCTCTGCATTTCCAAGTCTGTTTCTCTTAGTAGGACCACATTTCCTCTTCTGACCACAAAAATCCCTTGAGGAATATCACTGTACTTTTTCACCCAATAAATATGCTCCAAAGTCTGAAAGGTAGCACTAAATTAGCAAATTTATCAATGCTTCTTATAAAACTAATAAGTGTCCTTCCGTCTCAAAGCAAGATCAAGTGCTTTTTGTCCACGTCCTTGGTGAGCCTGGTGGTGCTGGGCATATAGTTCATTCTGAGCTGAGATAAGACTGTAGTGTAGAGTGGAGGTGAGCTAGCGCATCTAACACCTCCTTCTTCCTACCGTAGTTACCGCCTGGCAAGACTGGGACAGGAACCCTGACCAGGAATAGCATGTCTGTCCCAGTTTTAGCAGCCGAGGCCTACTGGAAACCCCTCTAGAGATTTGTTAGTTTTTTACTTTTTAAAGTTTATTTATTTTGAGAAAGAGACAGAGTGAGTGGGGGAGGGGCAGAGAGAGGGAGGGAGAGAATCCTAAGCAGGCTCCATGGTGTCAGCACAGGGCTCGAACTCACAAACCTTGAGATCATGACCTGAGCCAAAACCGAGCTGAAAGCTTAACTGACTGAGCCACTCAGGCACCCCCTAGAGATTTATTTTTAAAAGTGGTTTCCAGGACATGTCCCAAGGCCAGGGCACATTAACTATCTCTTGCATGTTTTGAGACACCGCCAACTGGGGGCTGAAAAGGTCTTTTGGCTTCTTCAACACCTTCAACAATAAATTATAAAACTCTATTGAATATGGGGGCTCCTGGGTGGCTCAGTCGGTTAAGCGTCCGACTTCAGCTCAGGTCATGATCTCGCCGTCCGTGAGTTCGGCTCTGCGTTGGGCTCTGTGCTGACAGCTCAGAGCCTGGAGCCTGTTTCGGATTCTGTGCCTCCCTCTCTCTCTGCCCCTCCCCCTCTCACACTCTGTCTCTCTGTCTCTGAAAAAGGAATAAACCTTAAAAAAAAACTCTATTGAATATAATTTGTAAGTATTAACCACTTTGTATTTTAAAATTCAGATTAATGTGCCAAGTATGATCATTCTCAATCAGATCACTCAGTTTACTCTAACACTGATTCTTTGTGAAATAAAGCTTACCATCTTTCACTATATATTGGTGTGAGGCATTCCATTTCAAACTTACACACACACACACACACACACACACACACACACACACACACACCATACATCATGCCTCTTTTGGCCCTTCTGTGAACCCTGACCTGAGCTGATATTCTGACTCTATTGTTACATCACAGTATGACCATGGTGAAGCCTCTTTCAACTCCTGGCCCTCAATTACTTTATTTAGAGTATGAGGTAGGGGTGGGGAGTGGGATAGGATCATGCAGGGGCTCACAGGGTCCTTGTAGCCTTGGTAGTCAATCTGTCTTCTATGATTTGGTTTGGGGAATCCTTTGTGGAACAGTAGGACACTTAGACTGATCAGAACAGTGGATCCTTACTCAGACCACAGAGCTCACTCCCTTAAATCAACTAGTCTCATGGCTGAGGGGCCATTCTCCCTGGGACATGGGGGCTGAATGGATGAGCTGGAGGCTGTGTTCCTGAACAGACAGGCACCCTTGGCAGTGGGCCTCCCAGGAAGCCGCACCCTCATGTGAATGAGAGAAAACGTCTCACACTAAAGCTAGCCCCCCCCTTCACCCCCCACCTAAACCTGCATCTTTCAACTATCTCAGCCAGGGATTCCACACTGAGAGGTGGTTGCTTCTCACGCTTGTTCCAAATGTCTCCCTCCTGTTCTTCCCGGGTCTGCCATCTTGTAAGAAATCTATGAAGAAGATTAACCTCTCCTCTGCCCAGAGATAGTTTTAAAAATCTTTGGTTTAGGATTAGCCCCTTTGCTGCCCCAGAGCCTGTTTCCTCCATCCCCTGTCCAGCTGTGTATCATGGGATGTTGACATGGCTGCTTTCCGAGGCCCCCCTGTCAGCGGACTTCCCTTGGGTTTCGTCAAAGAGAGACACTGGAGGGAGACTGAAGGCAAGAAGGGAGAAGCCTATGCATTTCCCTCCTTTTCCCTTTGCCTTGAGTTGATAGAGTGCTTGGCAGAGGCTGCAAGTGTCGCGGCCCCAGCTCCTCAAAGATTGGCTCACTGTGGTTTTCAGCCTCTGTTGGGTGATCCCAGCCCCCAGCTCAGGTGACTCTGGATTTTATTTGTCCCTCCAGCTTAAAGATGACAGTAGTTTCCTTTGCATTCATCTCTAGGGTATCTTACCATCCCCTGTTTTCTTCCCAGCCTCTTTGATCATGTAGAATACCAATAAGTGTTATGGAATACCCTGTGTATGAATACTTGAAGGGCTTGCTGTTTCTTGTTTAAATCTCTCCTAATTGAGTTGCTAAAAACCATGCTTCAACCATCTTTCTCCTTCATATATGTATAAGCACCACAGAAACACATTCCCCTTCATTTCCTTTAGCACCTCCTGAAGGAGACAGAATTCATTCACTCATTTCTTCACTCAGTCAATGAATATTTGGTGAGGTGCTACCTAACACCCTAGCCAAGTCCTGTGCTACAGGATAGAGCAATGAACAAACCAGGTAATGTTTTTGACCTTGTAGAGCTCACAGCTCTGTGGGCAAGACTCATACCCTTAGAATAAAGTGTATGGAGAGTGAGACACTATTGTAACACCCAGTTCTGGGAGATAGACAGACTTGGGTTTATATCTCAGTCCTGTAAATGACTGCAGGTTACATGAACATGGGCATGGTGTTTTGCCTTCCTATGTGCCAGTTTCCTCTTCTTTAAAAGAGCACTCAGTTATCCAGTTCATGCCTGCCCCAGCCTCTTTACATGTTCAGTGTGGATTCTGATGCTACTAGCTTCATGGGGTTGCTCATGATTAAATATGTTGCTATTAGAGAAAGAGACAGATTCCCTGAAAACAAACTCACACTGAAGATTTATTTCTAAAATCAGTTTCCAGGGGATCCTACATTCACCATTGCTGAGATGCAGGTTGGAAAGGTGAGGTGAGGCTAGACACTCAATAAGAAGGGGTGAAGTTCAAAGCGTGGATAGAGACAGCTGCTGGGAGAAGCTCCCGACAAACTTAGGATCACACCATGGCAGTTTCTTCTGGCAGCCAATCTGTAGCCACGCTGGTCTGCCTGCAAGTGGAGGTGGGGGCCCTTCTTTCCTCTTTGCTTGTCAAGACGTCACCCCCTCAGGGAAGGACTCCCTGATTTCTCATCCAGGCTAGGTCTCCCCGATTCATGTTCTCTATTTTCCTTGTGATCGTTGTGATCACGGCCACCACCGCCGCCATCATCATCACATCATTGCTAACGCTTGTGAAATGGAGCACCCCGCCATGTTCCAAACGTTATGCTGTGACGTCCCACGGCAGAGTCTGGGAAGCTGCTCGGCCCTGTGCTATTGTGATTAAGGAGTGTGTGCATGTATGTGCAAGGGCAGAATAAGTAAGTCAAGGCAGGACATTTCAAATCATCAAACACTTGAAGTGACAATATGCTGACTGTGAATTTACTATTAATTGTGTTGTAAGGTTTTGAAAATTCCGATTCCATGTGAGTCAGAGATACACATGTATTGGTCATCATCAGGGTTCAAAGACCTGGATTCATCACTTGTTCTTTGTTCTCATTCTCGAGGCTGCAGATGGAAAGGCTCACGGTGCATTCCCTGCCGCCCGGGACCCATTTTCCTGCCAGCCCCTTGTCTCCGCTATTTGGCCACACTCTGGTCCTTCTGGTGGCTCTGTTACTTCTTTAGATCCAGACTTAAATGAATCATTTACTTACATTTCACTCGCGATTTTTAATCATCCTACCAACAATAGTCTAATACCATTAAATACTTGCAAAATCTAATAAAAATCAGTCTTAACCTCATTGGAATCTCATTAAGAATAGGGCTGTTCTTTTTGCTAAGTTGTTGGACATTATTTTATCTGGGTTTGTTTTGTTCACTTTGTCCAGGCGAGCAGGTGGATAGATGGAATCCTAGAGTGTGGGTTCACACTCTCAAAAATTCTTTTATCCCCTTTCTTGAGTTTACAGATGAAGACACTATAGTCTAAAACAGGGAGAGGACTTTTCCAAAGTCTCACATGAAACTTGTGGCCATTAAGGACCAGAACTCAGGCCTCCTGCCTCGGAGTCTAACATCTCCCCTCCAAGATCTGGGCTTTGAGCCCAAGCACTGATTTATGGATTTGAGGAGCCTATCGGCTGTTGAGCAATTACTAGCTGATCAGCCAAGCACTGTTTCACTGAACACATCTGGAGCTCGGAATGGACACCGGCAGGGTTAGGAGATGAGAAGAAACTGACTGAAAATCCTCCAGGGTGAGGTTCACGTGCGGGCGATGAGTGGTAGTCTCCTTAAAAGTCACACCGCTCACCCCTTCTTTTCCACATCAGCGCAAGGGTGGCATGTCTTCTGGTCCTGCGCAGTCCCACGGGGCAGGTATTGACAAAGGCCTCCCGTGGCCCCAGTGCTGGGACAGGCAGGAGCTGTTTGTCCATCCTGATGAACAACATCCCCAATAAAAGGACTCATTTGGTAGGATTGAGCAGTTCACAGACAAAGAAACAAGGGGAGAAGGCTCAGGCAGGAAGCCTTTTATGATTTATCAATGCACAAATACTGGCATCTCTCTCTCCCTTGAAAAGAAAAAAAAAAAAACAACCCAGTGCTAATATTAATAATTATGCCAGCTTTAGTATAGCACTTTGCGGTTTACGATGTGCTTTTGAATGCATTATCTTATCGCATCGGTGGGAGATTGGGGAAGGGGAGAGCAAGGGGGCTGGCACTTCTGGGGAATCAGCGGCCTTTGTTTCCTTGGGGGTCCAGCCTGGCTTAGTGGGTGGGTGCTGCCGCTGAAGTTATCTTGCTGTGAATGTCCCATGTGGGACGACCCACTGAGCTGCTGTTTTCCTGTGGAAACTTGAGCTAGTCTCTCCAGATTATACACTGGAGTCTGTTCTTATTTTCCGGCCTGGAACTTCACTCCTCCTTGAGCTGAAGGCTTGGCTGGTGCTGGACATCCTTCCCCACCCCTTGCGAGCTGCTCTGGGAAGGGCCGGGCCCCTGTGTGTGCCTGTGGCTGCCGGCAGAGTCCTCCTTCCACAGCTGGACCCGCACTGGGACAGAGGTGCCGCCACAGCTGGGACTGTGCCAAGTGGCGCAGTCCTGAGATTTTTGTTGCCGTGTGCGCCTGTCCATAATGGGCCCTTTAGACCCTGTAGGTGGTGAAGGGGCTGAAATGCTACTCCCAAATATTAACATGTGCAGGAAAATGTAGGCTTTACAATGTTTTCCTCCAGAACCAGTCTCATCTTTGCTTTCCTCCCAGTGGCGGGGGAAAAAGAGTAATGACAACAAAAAGACAAATACCACCCCCAGTACGAGCAGTCTTTAACCTTGCCCACCCAAGGCAGCATGATTTCTTCTAGTCTGAAGAGTGCCCCCTCCCTGCACCCCAGGAAATAAAGCAATTAAAGTGCATACTCTCCTTCAGGTCTGTGACTTCCCTCCACGTGGGCTCTTCTGCTCTTCTTCCTCTTGCCCAGGAAAGTGGGCAGGAGGACATCTCCCGGTGCCCGGGCGCAGGACGTCTTCACATCTCTGGCTTTGATGGGCTCGCTAGGCCTCCGGCTGACATGCTTGGGCACCTGTCCTGGGCCAGCCTCTTGCTTCACCAGTGCCACTGCTGAAGTGCCCACTGCTGAGGGTGGGGGGACTTGTCGTCTGTGTTCTCGGCTCAGGCAGAGCATGGCCAGTGACCCTGGGGCTTGGAGGGAGGAAGCTTCTCCGTTCCTTATGCAACATTCCTTGGGCAGTGGGAGATGAGGAGGCAGTACTCTCTTGGGCCACCTGGACCACTCCTCAGGCACTTCTAGTTTATTGCCCTGTGCCTCGGGGAACACCTTGCCTAAGGACGGTTTTTCTGCGGGCACTCTGGTTTTCCTGAGATGCGCCCTGGGGAGTCAGGAGGAAGCTGCTGTTGCTGGGGTTTCCCTGCACACCTGTCAGCTGACCCTACCAATTTCTCTTCTGCCCGCAGAGGTTCCAACCACTAGAGAGAGCCAGAAATTCATGCCTGACCCTCACTGCACTTTTTTTCTCTCTTCCAGCCCCTCCACTAGCATCGGATGAGGTTCTACTTCAGTTTTCAGGTAGGTGCTTCTCTGCTCTGCGACCTTCTACGAGGCCTTTTTCCACCTTCTCTGGGCAACCAGCTTCGTTGTCTAGCCTGGCGGGAGGGATGCGGGGAAGAGGAAAAAAACTTGGATCCATGAAATCACATTGGGAGCCATTTCCAAAAAATCATGACGCTTTATAACATCCGTATCAGCACGGAGTGATGAGTCTTTGGGACATTCGGTCACCTTCTTTGGGTCAGGTCTCTACAGCTCCAGCCCTGCCAGGCCAGCACCCCCCACCCACCCACCTCTTGCCTACGTGTGGCTCCCGCCTGCCCTGCCGCCAAGCCCTGTGAGTGACCACAGGCCATGGGGCAACTCCTCACTCTCAGCTTTCCTATGGGCCCAGCCCTCTTAACCCAGAAGTCTGCCAAAAGCTGGGCTGGTGAGTATTCTGAATAGAATTTTGGCAAATGGATAAGGTTTCACATTTACTAAATTTCTGAGTCTCTCTTTACGTGCACTCAAACTGGGAATCTGGAACATGCATGCTTTGAATTTTTTTTTTTTAATAAAATAACATGTTTTTGTTATTTTGGGGGCAAACCTTTCACCAAACAGAGTCAGAGGTAGTCTGCACCCTGCATTTTGTATACCCCTTGTGATCTTTGAAAATAAAGATGAATAGTGGGCAGTGAATGCCATGGCTTTATGAGAATCAGTTATCTTAGGAAATCGGAGTGGGGAGAGGGGGCTTGGACTTTACTTTGGGATTTACTAGACAATTTGTTAATCTGCTCTCTCTTTCCTCCAAAATGTCTATATGATTTGAAGCTTGGCAAAGGAGAGTAGGTTTGAGTTCTAATAAAATGCATTACAACTTTAAGCCAGCTGGCCTGTGTGTTTTTGGAGAGTGAATGTGGAGTCCAGACAGAGTTCAGTTGGGCCTACTGAGGGGTTTCAGGTGGGATCACTGGCTGGGAAAATGTATATATATGACTTCGGATCAGATTGGATCCCGCCTGGGGACAGAAGCCTGTACTCCCCTCTATCCCTCCCCTTGGTGCTTACCTTATCTCTCTGCCTGCTGGGTCCCCACCTTTCCATTCTGCGTCTTATCTACACTGGTCTCCCTGCTGCCACAGCCACCCCCCCCCCACCCCCCGCCATACAGATCCCTACCTTGCAGCTTTGAAGTTTTGCTCGGGCCCATTCACTGCTGGTGGTGCACCCTCTGTCCTCTCCCGAGTCCTCCAGCATCCTCTCAGCTTGCCCTGTGTGGCTTGCTCTCACAGCCCTGTACAGCACTCTCTCCCCAAGAGCTCCTGTGATGTCAGATTCCGAATGACTTGGCCTTTTTCGTGCATGCAGGCTGGCTTTGCTGTTAACTTTGCACCTGCCTGTGTCTTAGCCTCCTTTGCTCTTTGGTGTCCCTGAGACGAGGACTGGGTATTCTTCTCCTCTGTTCTCGTGTTGTCCACCTTGGGTCTCGACTCATCGTCATGGTCAGTAACTGGTAACTGGGTAGTGACAGTGTCTTTCTTTTCCTCCATCAACTAAACCCCAACTGACACTAGTTCATTTGTATCTGGATCACCCCCATCATTCAGAAATGATTGGACAAAGCCACATCTGAACAAATTCTGCTAATTCGTCCTCTGTAGCCTGTGTCTGCTGCCCACACTCCCCACCCCACCCCCCCAACCCCGCCTCAAGGCAGGGGCCCTGTGACAGAGAGAAAAGCCTGAGTCATTGCGTTCAGTTCATAAACAGTGAAAGTTGGAATTGTCTTTGCCTCTGGAATGGGAGTCTTGAGAGGTTTTTTTTCTTTTCACCTCGGTTTTCTGGTAAAATCATGAAAACAATGTGATTGTGTCTCAGAAATCTAGAAATATATCTAGATTTCTCCTCAATGGTCAAATTTTTTAGTAAATGCTTATTTTTCAAAAAAATAAAACTTGGGAGTGTTTCTGTAGATTTGTATTGGGCAAAACCAGTGACTTCCATTAGCAGAGCAATGATGATGGTGGTGGTGTATTTTGGGGGACGGGACGGGGGGAATATGGATGGTCAAAACCGGCCAAGCTTCTTCCTTCCTTTTGTTACTCAGAATGGACCCATGGAGCTCCTGTCTCCTGTTTCCCTAAAACCCAGAGAATGTCATTCTGGTGTGCGTTGCTGGTTGGTAATGTTTGAATTGTAACATCATTTCTGCTGCAGTGGAAATGTATTAACATGCAACCTAACTGCTTGGTAGGAACATTTTCCCTCACGTTGGGGAGCCAACGCACTTGCTACCTTGAGTCTGGCCAGCTGTCCCGGTCTCCTTTGCTCTCATCTGGTCAGGGGGATAGGAATGGCTTGTGTATCTCTATGTCCTCAGGTGGAAACAAACCCGTTATTGACTGCAGAAAAAGTTGCTCAATCAAACTGTTTTATTTACACAGCACCAAATGTCCAGAATCATCTGTGAGTTTTTTTCTCCTCGAAACTGACAGAATTGGCTTATTGTTTTGGCACCTGGAGGCACAGGGATAAAGAAATGCTTCAAAAGCTTCAAAGATCTCCCCAGGTGATCTCATCCATACCCAGTGCCTTTAAATGCCACCTCTATTGTGACAGTCCCTAATTTGCATCTCTAGGAAGGACTGTCTCCTCTGTCCAATAGCTTCTCCAGATGGGTGTTATAAGCCTCTAAAACCATCCACGTCTCTAACTGAGCTCTAGCCGGTTCCCCACACTCTTTTCTTCTCACGCTCTTTCCCATGTCAGAAGATGGCATTAGCGTTTACCTAGTTCCACAAACCGTATCTGGGAGCCGTCTGTGAGTCCTCTTCTTTACGCCTTCATCAGAGAGGCCGGTTGATTCTACTTCCAGATTTTATGTGACTCTCCTCCCTCCTGTCCAGTGGGACTCGTGTCACCTTGTCGGTGGCAGGTATCCCTTCCCTGAAGTCCACTAAGACTTCCCATCAGTGCTTCTTGCACCTTCTCTTGCTCGCCAATCATTGTGCACACAGCAGTCTTTTCAAAACTTACATTGGGTCCCATTACTCTCTTCCAAAACTTTTCACCCTATTGTACTGAGAATAAAACCCAAGTTTCTTGTCTTGATTAGTAAGGCCATTCCTGATCTGCCCCTGGTTATCTCCGCAACCCTATCTGGTACTTCTTCCCTCCCCCCCCCCCCACCCCGGTCCAGCTGCTATGGTTTTCCCCGTTCCCGGACCACCTCTTTTCACCCCAAAGCTCTTGCTCATGCCATCCCCTCTGTAGCAAACACCATGTTCCCTCTGACCACGTGGCTGGCTCCTTCTTAGGGTCATAGCTAAAAAGCTACCTGTGTAGTGAGGACTGTCCTGAGTGCTCCAGGTGAGTATGTTCTCCGTCCACCTTGATCTTCTCCATCACTGCTCCCTCCCGGTTGTGTTACAGCATTTCACCTTTTGGAATCGCTTAGTTTTCTTCTTGTTCACTCTCTGTTTCCCTCCCTAGGTCATGATTTTGGGGAGGGCAATGGCATATCTGTCTTGTTTACCACATACCCCAGGCCTGGCATAGTATTCAACTTGGAACAGGTATTTGTTGAATAAACACTAAAGACCTACAGGATGGGGCTGGTAATACTGCCCAGGTAACTACACTGCATTAAAAGAGATCACGTATGGAAGTGCTCTGTAAACCAGAGACTCATGTTAATGATGTCAGTGGTTAACTGTATACAGTGGGAGAAACAAGAATAGGCGGAAAAAAAAAAAAGAAAAAAGAAAAAAGAAAAAAAAGTTTTTATGTTTGATTGAAAACTGAAGGCAACTCTGCTCTCCTAATTCTAGAAGAGTCGATGAGAGAGCTGTTTCCAACCCAGCAGCGATGACCATGGGACAATTTCATGATGTACATTTCTTTATTTTTTTAAGTTTATTTATTCATTTTGAGAGTGACAGAGACACCACAAGTAGGGGAGAGGCAGAGAGAGAGAGGGAGAGAGAAAGAATCCCAAGCAGGCTCCATAATGTCAGCACAGAGCCTGTCGTGGGGTTCAAACCCACAAAGCCATGAGATCATGACCTGAACTGAAACCAATAGTAGGATGCTTAACCGACTGAGCCACCCAGTCGCCCCCAAAATGTATGGTTTTTTTGTACTTCTTCTTTTGCCTTGGCTACTAAGAAGTCTAAAGCTAAACTTGGGTCTCAATTGTCATGCAAAAATTAGCCAAAAAACTTCTGTTAAATACAGATAGTGTTTTGTGAGAGTAACTAGCACTCTGCCTGACACACAGAGGAAGCTCAAAATTAAATAGCAATGTCCATGTGAATAGTCTTAGGTTTTATTGTCCCTTTGCCATTTTCATGGTAAACGACCTCATATCCTCTTTGGAAGTAGGGAAAGCATCAAGCAGTTTTGCTTTTTATTACTGTAAAAATAAAATTATCCGTAATAGCTAAAAGTGGAAACAACCCAAATGTCCATCCACTGACAAATGGATAAATGAAACGTGGCCTATCCATACCATGGAATATTATTTGGTAATAAAAAGAAATGAAGTGCTGATACACACTACCACACGGATGAACCTTGAAAACATTATGCTCAGTGAAAGAAGCCAGTCACCGAAGACCACGCATATTGTACGATTTCATTTATGTGAAGCGTCCAGAATAGGCCATGCACGCAGACAGAAAGTAGAGGAGTGGCCGTCTAGGGCTGGATGGTTGGAAGCCATGGAGAATGACCGCTAGAAGCGGTGGAGTAATGAAGATTTGGGGAGTTAGGAAAGTGTTCTAAAATTGGTGGTGGTAGTCCATGCCCTGCTCTTTGGATGTAGCAAAAACCGTTGAATTGCACTTTAAATGGTGAATTGTATGATATGTGAATTATATCTCAATAAAGCTGTTAAAATTGATTAATAAAATTATAGTAAGAGCCCCGCTGGCTCTCTGAGGGTCGCATGACTGAGCAGGCCAATCAGAGTGGGTTTACAGGCGGCAGCTTTGATTGGGCCTGAATAATAGCTCCTCCCCCTCTCCCTTCCGCTCCCTCCCCCACCTAAACGTTCTCTCAGCTTTCTCCTGGGGACCCTGACCAGAGAGAGTTAGACATGGGCTTCCACCCTCAAGGAGCTAGGTCTGTCTGGGAGCTGAGCAGGGTGCAAGGGGTTATGGAAAGGGTGCTCGCAGTCAAGACCCAGCGCAACTCCCTGGCCGCAGGGAGGGTATTGTGGGGCTTCTGTGTGGAGAAACATCTTTCGCCACAGCAAATACTGTTTTATTTCCTCATTCTCGTGTGACTTCCACAGACGGTTACCGTGCGCGGTACTGGGGACACAGAGATGACTGTGTGTCCCCGCGTGGGTGGGGCGCCAGAACCCACCGCCGTAGGGGGAGGGCTGGAGGCCGCGGGAGACCCCGAGACGCTGCTCAGGGGCCCCTGCGGGGCTGCCGGCGCAGTTCGCGCCGGAAGGACGAGAGCGCTTGGCTTGGCCGGCGGCTCAGGGGCGCGTGTTTTGCAGAGAGCTCCGACCCGGGCAGGTCACACAGCTTCCCGGAACTGGCCCCAGGCTGAGGGCCGCGTGGTGGCCTCTCCCGGTCAGGGGATGGAGCTGTGAACGCCCGGCGGGAGTGGCTTTGAGGCCGGACTGGCTCCCTCGCTGCGAGGTCTTTCCTCGGGCACAGGTGAGGGGCCCCTGCTCCCCACTGCTGAGCGGGTCACCGCCTGCCCCCGGGAGGGGAAGGGCGGGCCGCGCGCGGTCCCGGAGGGAGAGGGCCCTGCCGGGAAGGCTGGCCGGCGAGACGCCGGGCTCTGTGCGGGACGTTTGCCACTAGAGGGAGTGCCACGTCGTTCTCCGTCCCCAGCACTGGGCTCCCAGGCCCGCAGACCGGCCTGGGTGGCAGCCAGGGCTCGGGGGTTCCTGGGAAGCTCACTCGTTTGCCCTTTTCCATTTAAAGGTTTCTCAGAAGCAGCCGGACTCGAGAATCCTTAGCGTTGTTTGGCAGGCATTCGCAGAGCTCTTGAACTAGGGATGCAGCCTCTGGCCTCTTGCAAACCTCTGGGGCCTTGGGCAGGGATGCTGGTCCCTAGAGAAGCTGTCCTTCGCTCCCAGCACTTGAAGACCTGAGAAGCGCAGGGAGCCTCACTTCTGTTTCCCTGTGCGGAGTCTGGTCTGGCCCTCAGAGCTGCAAAGGACAGGCCCATGGGTTCTGGAGAGCGGTTCAGCTCTATGCTACCTGGAAAAGTAGTTTAGTGCCTGATGGGAGAGAGCAGGATGGGGACATGAGGTGAGGCCAGGCTGTCAGGATGTATAGGTGGTGTTAGAGACCTGGAGACAGGAGAGCTGGCTCCCAGCATCTCAACATGGGGCTGGTGGAGCTGATGGGCACAGTGGGGGTGGTTAGACCCCAAATTTGGGCAAGAACAGCTCTGCTGTGGCTCTCTTGGCTTGGCCCTTAGGTAAAGGGCAGCAGAAGATTGTTTGCGGATGCCCGTAAACCTTGCCATGAGAGGTCCCCACGGGTCCAGGTTGGGCTGGCTACCTACGGTGGCTGGCTGATGGTGGCTACCCTTTAGAGGCAGGGCTAGGACCAAACAGGGTGTCCCAAGCATAAGCCCTAGGCCCTGGCCATTGCCGACATGGTCACTAAGATTTTGGACCACATCCCAAACTTCTGACCCAGGCCCTGCGAAGGGTGCAGGAGGCTTGGGGTCCATTTCCCCCTCCAGCATCGACCCCTGGGTCTGGGAGAGGGACCATCCTTTGCAGTCCTTGGGCACAGGCAGCAGGGGTACAAGAATGCAAACCGGGGACTGCACGTTGCAGGAAGCTGGTGTGCCATCTGCAGTGGGAGTGGGTCAGAGCTGGCCTGCTGAGGCTCCTGTCACTGCTGTGGTTAATGCTGGTGATTACCATGGTTACCCGAGGCTGGAAGCTCTGACAGTCAAAGGCAGAGCAGGAGAAAGATGTCCTCTCCCTGCTCTGAGCCACATGGCTGCCTCTGCCTCCTTGGCAAATAGAAGAGCCTGAACCAGAGAAGTTATTCTGCCAGGGTTCAGCCGATTCGTGCATCATCAATCACCAAGCATTGGGGCTTTTGGGGGGCCCTGTCCTGAGCACATCCCATGTGAGGAAGGCGAAGGAGATGTCCTCAGTTTGCTCAGTCTTGGGAGGACAGGTCCTCAGGGAGCTCAGAGTCAGAAGAAGGAAGCAGCTAGAAGGACAGGTGGAGAATTCAGCACAGGCTCTTGAAGATCCAGCGATGACTCTCTGGTCACATGCTCCAGTGCCAGCCCGAGGCGGTGAGAGCACCCTCTCCAACCCGGGTGCTGTCTGGGGTGTCAGGACACCTGCTCTGCCACTGGTTGGGAGTCCCAGCTCCTGCTGGGCCCTGGTTTCCCCATCTGCAAAATGGGGTTAACAGTTACTAATCCCCACCTAGTCCAAGTCTGTGGGGAGGAGTTTGTAAATGAGTAATTTTGTGCATTGAAATGAGACAACAGATTTCAAGTCTTCGGAGAAAAGGCCTTATTTATTATTATCATCAACTCATTGAGCAGAAATTCTGTTTATCTCCTTTGCTGCCTCTCCAGTGCTGCATGAATTGAGAACCATAATACCTCAGTGACATGGTAGGGTCTGCACAGCTGCCCAAATCCTAGCCCTGGGGATTCCTGGGGGGCTAGGGAGGCCGGGCGGGACTTCCTCTGAGCTTGGAGGGGCTACCAGGATCAGGAACAGTGCGCCAACTCCAGGGCCGAATGCTACAGTGGGAATCTGCAGGTTCTCAAGCAGGGTGCCTAGCTGGAGTTGTGAGAGCTGGGGCGAAGGAAGCAGGAGCTGGTGGGTGGAGGAGGCCTGCTTTGAAGCTCTTTCTCTTTGGTTCATTATCATTATATGTTCATTTTAAAAATGAGAAAATGCAGATATGCCAAAAGAGAGAGAGAATGAAGAAAGAAAATTAAATCACTTATGTTAAATTAATTAAATTCTGATACTCTGTTCTGGTAAGGAGTATCGCGTAGAAGGTCTCCATAAGTGGCTGAGGGAATGAATGAACTCAGGTGACTGTAAACTGTCTGATAGATACCTGCCAGGCTTTTGAAAAAGAAAGATTTTTTTTTTCCAGAGAGGTTTTAGGTTCACAGCAATATTGAGCAGAAGGTACAGAACCTTGCCGTGTACCTCCTATGCCTACACGTGCATAGCCTCTTCTGTTATCAACACCTCCCACTAGAATGGCACATTTGGGCAATCAATGAACCCCTATCGACACATGGTTATCACCCAAAGCCCATGGTTTACATCAGCGTTCACTTTGCTATTGTACATTCTATGGATTGGGACAGGCATCTGCCATTCCGGTGTCATATGGGGTATTTTCACAGCCCTAAAAATCCTCTGTGCTCCGTCTCTCAGACATTTCCCCCTCCGCACATCTGCACGTCCAAACACTCCCCCATTATATTAATATCTATGGTTTTCAAGATAGGAGTATGCTCTACACATTGATGGGAAACCTGTTTCCCCTCTGAAAAATGAAATGGGGATAATAAGCATGAAACACCCCCGTCTCAATAATTTGGATCGGACCGCTGACGTCTTTGTGTTATTTGGCTATGGTCATGAGGCTGAAGTTAGGAAGGACAAGGATAGAACATGAGGAAGGACAGAGTCCCTCTAAGGCTGGGCGGGAGAGGAGACCAAGAAAGGCAAATGGTGGCACAGGACGTCCCTTGGGGACACAGTGCATTGCGTACCACTGCCCTCTGCAAGAGCTGTGTCTGCCCCCAGGTGTGCATCTCTGTCTTTACTTCCTTCTCCGGAGTTCCTTGCTCCTCGAGGGAGGTCAGTCACCAAAAAAAAAAAAAGATGCCTGTTGGGGTAGATATATATGTGTCTCATATATGTGTCCTGATGCAAACCCAGGAATTACACCATGAGCTAAAAAAAAAAAAAAAAAAAAAAAAAATCCTGCCCAGGGCTTCCTGCATTGGTAACAAATCGGCAGGTGTCCCCTAGCGTGTCTGAGGACCTTCGTGCATGTGGAGGAGAGTTCCTGATGTCTAAATCTGTCCATAGCACTTCCTCTGTCTTATCTGTGCTGACAGCTTCTCCTTCATCTCCGAGGGTCTGGATCCCAAAGCCCTTTGACCACTGGGCTGCGCTTGAAGGACTCTCCACTTCCTCAGTAAGCCTCTGGGCTCACACATCCTATCTGTATGGGCCAGACCCACGCGGTGGCCCACGCCGATGGCTGCCGGAGAAGGTGGAAGCAGTGCTGTCCCAGCAGAACAGCGGCCTGCCAAGCAGGTGGTCACGACGACATGAGCACAGAAGCGGGGCACACAGTCCTCTTGTTCCTGGACAAGACTCCAGGGGCGTCTGACTGATTGCACACAGGCTCTGGGTCCTCCCGTGAGGATGCACACCTTGCATTTCCCTGAAGGTGTGGCTTTGCTCATCACCCAGGGTCTATCCCCAGCCATTGAGCTGGCTGTTTAGGGAGAGGTACTGTTTGGTCCTGAAAATCATGGCTCCTGATGTCCCTGCTCTTAAATTTCTCCTGTAAGATCTTATGTCTTTTCTACCTCAGGTGATGTGCCTGAGGGCTCTGTGGTTCGCCTCATTACCATCACATTTCCTCCTGGCCTGACCTGTGTTGGTGGCAGGGAGCGGTGGCGACCGAGAGCTGGCTTGTTGGCGGAAGGGCTGGCCTCAATTAATGACGAGAAACTGAGCTGGGGCAAATGTAGAGTTCTCCCGTCAGGCCTCCCCTCCTCAAATGACTGCACAGATACATGCACACGGGAGGCTGGAGACGCTGCTCAGGGTCCGGGTCACATCACGCCTTTCTCTGCTTGCTAACCAGAGCTGCTGACCCCTCCTCTTCGACCTGTGCCACTCCCTCCCTGCTCACCAGGCACCTGTCGCCCCGGCCTGTTTGCATCGGCCTTTCCCGCCCAGCTGCTTCCTCAGGGTCCCTCTCTTCTGGGCCAGCCCTCTCCCCAAGCTTCAGGAATCCACCTCTTCAGAGAAGCTTCCCGGCCACTGTCTGAAGTAGCTTTCCCTTTTCCCTCCTCATGTTATCAATGCCTTTTCTTTTTAATAGTATGTATTTCAATTTTCTTATTTTTTGGCCTCTTTATTTCCTTATTATCTGTTTCTCCAGGTAGCCTCCAGGAGAGCCGGGACCTTGTATGTGAATTTTGTTTATCACTGTATCCCCAGCATAGTAGGATGCAAGTCTTATAATAAGTGCCCCGTAAGTAGTTGATTGATGAACGGTTTAGCAACACATGTAAAAATGTCTTGACTTTAGGTGACTTTAAGCTCAATCTGAGTAAGACATATGACCTGTCATTCTCTGGTTGATCCTTACTTGGAATGAGGGGGAGGACCTCCCCACTCTGCTTACACAAATGTTGTAGCTTTGGAGCTCTGAGCACAGTGCTGAGGTTAGAGCATAAGTAGCATGTTAACAAAATGGCACATGCCTAGGGGAAATTGTGACTTGGAACCATAGACTTTGAGGATAGTAAACTTAGGGTCTTTCACTTGGAGAAGGGAAGGCTATCCCTAAGGATACCTATGAGCTGTACACAGATATCCCAGACACATTGTAGAAGAAGAGTGTGTGTGTAGGGTGGGTTGCCTGGAAGGCAGTGATCTCTTCCTCACTGGAGGTGTTACTAAAAGCTTCCCTTGGTGTGGACGTAAGACTAGATGACATTTAAAGTTGCTTTCAGTCTTAAGTGTCCACATATATCAATGTGATTTTGGAGGAGCCTGGGTGGTTCAGTCAGTTGAACATCTGACTTCGGCTCAGGTCATGATCTCACGATTTGTGGGTTTGAGCCCCATGTCGGACTCTGTGCTGACAGCTCAGAGCCTAGAGCCTGCTTTGGATTCTGTGTCTCCCTCTGCGTATGTGCTCTCTCTCTCTCAAAAAGAAATAAATATTAAAAATTTTATAAATGTGATTTTAAAATGTTTTTGTTGGACTGTTCCAACCAGCCCAGGGCAGGTAGGAAGAGCAAGCTATTCCTATACCTACTATCTGAAGTAGTTTCTGGCCCTGTAAGTGTGTGTGTGTGTGTGTGTGTGTGTGCGCGCGCGTTTGCGTGTGTGTAATTGCGGTGGACTGGATTCTTGTTGAACAAATATTCACTCAATATTCACTCTCTCTTCCTCCTTAGGATGGCATATACTTATATTTACCTGCCTCACTCATTTTGGGCATGGCCATGTAACCGGGTGCACAGAAGTGGGAGTGTACTGAGGCTTTGAATGTTTGTTTAGCCTCTGGAGCTCCTGCCTACTCCATGATGTAAGTACATCCAGGGTAGCCATAGTTCCAGGATGAAGAGACATGGGGAAAGCAGACCTGACCCAAGCCCAAATGAGTCCAGCCAACTCACAGACCCATTACTGAAAAGAAATAAATGCCTGTTGTAAGCCACTGAGATTATGGGATTATTTGTTACACAGCCTTATCACGGAAAAGCTGACTAACGAGTGTTCATGGTAGTCTTTAAAGGGAACTAGTCCAATACTCAGGCCTTTTCACAGAGGGCTTCAGGATGGAGGCACCTGCTCTGTTGCATGTCATTAAGGAATCAGGTTTTAGTAAATAGTTCCTCCCCCTTTTAGACTCTGTTCCCTGACCTCTTCCTCAAGTGCATATCTCCCCCCTCTTTAGGACAACTAACCACATTCACAAAATTCCACCTCTTCCTCCTCTACAGGCCACTTCTGCAGGCTCTCAGAACTGTCTGTCTTTGACAAGGGCTATCCTTGTTGTGGGAGGCCCTCAGCTTTCCGAGGAGGTTGGAAAGAATGGAGCTCAGAGAAATGGAGGGGCCCCCGCAAGCTGCAGCAGCAGGAGGCAAAGGAACCAGCAGCAGGGCCCTCTGGAAAGATTGGAGGAGGCATGTAGCTGAGTGCTCACACAACGTGAGGATGTCGCAGCTCCAAACCAGGGTGTTCTCTGTGATGTCAGGTGAGCAGCAACTTAAGTGCCTCTACCTCCAGTGTATCCAGCACAGACATGCTGAAAGTGGCTGTAAAATGCCTTTGACTCTTATCTCTCTTGCATCACCCTCTGAAATGAAATCTCAAACACTTTCGCAGGGTTTGATGCAGAGAACAGTAAGCAGATAGAGGTTCAGGCAGAAACAGAACAGGAGTCAAAAGCCCTGGAGAAAAGCATGAATGGGCTTGGAGAGGACAAATAAAATAGCAGAGACATTTATACGGGTCTCCCCTACCTCTCAGAACAAAACAATTATGAGATAAGAGAGGCATGGATGGGAGGAAATTCTTTCATTTTTCACATTGCAAGCTGGAGAGATCCAATAGCCTGTTTATGAAGAACAATAAAGAAGATACATGAACTCAGTAAAGAGGTTGTTACAAATATATCTGGTGGTTTTGAAAGGCCAGGGTTTTCTCCCCGCTTTTGGATAAAGCTGTCAGCTAAGTATTAAAAGATTTTTTTTTTTTGCTTTGCTTTTTTTCTTGTTTTTTATTTATTTTATTTTTTTATTTTTTTTTTTCAAAAAGCAATAACTGGCACCAGCAGTTTGTTAAAATTGGCAGGAAGAGTTATCACTTTTATTTAGGATTTGGAAATGCAATCAAAGAAGGGCAGATTGGAGCTTGAATTAAATGAAGCTTAAACAGCAAAAAGAAAAATCTCTGCTGGTCTTTTAAACAAACAAACACAAAAATTATAGCTCCTTGTTGTTAATTTGAGCTGTAAAGCATTTGACACTCATACTTGATAAAACAGTGCCAAACAGAACGGTTGCTACTTTTTTTGTGTTAGGTACTGAACGTTCTGATCACTTTTACGAGGAAAAAAAACCCCTTGTTTTTAGAAACTCTTTGGTGGGACCTGACTAGCTTATTGCACGAGTAATCACAGTGAAGACTCATTCTGTTGGCTTTAGGGGGAAATTATTTCTTCGAGGATACTTTCCACAGACCAAAAAGCTGGGAGGATCAGTTCCACTTAGCTACCTGTTTTCACGTTTCTTGTGTTTTGTAATTCCTGAATACCAAATTACCCCCTGACGTCATGGTAGCTGGGAGTATGACCCTGTCTATGACTTGTCCTCACATAATTATTTCAATTTTTTGTGATTCAATCTGATCCAGGAAGTTGTCATATTAGCTAGTAACTTCCTTATCTATATCACAGCTCTGAGAATCAGCACAGAAACATAAGGTTCCCCTGAGAGGATAAGAGAGATGTCACAGTGGTTGCTCTACATCTCGAGCATTTTACCCAGAGGTCTCTGGACTCGTTCAAGATTCTTAAACCGCAGCAAGAGTAGCAGGCTGGTTTTAAAACCCGGAATGAATTAGAAGTGAAGAGAGGTCCTTTTATGGGCAGGGATGGCGACTACCAGTGGTAGACAGTAAACAATCTGGTAATAAGGGACAGAAATACTACAAAACAGACGCAAACCCACAGAACTCAGTGCTTTGGTTGGATTTAGAAAAGGGGTAAATACTTTCCCAAGTATGATGGTTAATTTTATGTGTCAACTTGATGGACCGCAGGGTGTCCTGTTATTTGGTTGGACATCATTCTGGGTGTATTCTGGGCATGTGAAGGTTTTGGGATGAGATTAACGTTTGAATCAGTAGACTGAGTAAAGCAGATTGCCTTCTTCAACATGGGTGGGCCTTATCCAATCAGTTGAAGGCCTGAATAGGACAAAACGCCTCACCCTCCCTTGAAGTAGGAGGAACTCTTTTCTTACTGACTGTCTTTGAACTGGGACATTTGCCTTTGCCTATCTTTGGACTTAGACTCAGACCAAAACGTATACCATCTGCTCTCCTGGTTCTCTGGCCCTTGGGCTTGGAGTGGCATTACACTCTCCTGGGTCTCCAGCTCATCACCTTACAGATCTTGGCATTTAGCCTCTATGAGTTCAGGAGCCAATTTCTTATCATTCTTTATAATACCTCTATCTCCATCCTTATCTTTATGTCTCTCTCTCTGTATATATATCACCCTGGATCTGCCTGGAGAACCCAGACTAATACTCCAAGCCTTGCTTTGGTCTTGGGGCTCCATGTGATTGAATTGAAGGCACCCAGCCTGTGTCTTGAAGGGAAGGCACAGGGCTTGTCTTCCTTGCCAGTTGAGTCTCAGATCAGTTGTCCCCTCCCCTGGACTCTGCCAGAGCTGGGACCCATGTCTGTTCTGCCTGCTCAAGGTCGTACCTAATGGTTGCAGATTTGAGTATCAGATTTGAGTATCACTCCACCTTCCAGAATACAAGCTCTAAGGGACTCTGAGCAGCTTGTTTTTTTGCTTCCTTCCTGGCCCACACGCAGTGAGTTGTCTCCCACAAACGCTGTGGAAAAAATGAATGTTCTCTACTCCCTTCCACAATGGTACTGAATAGAAATAGCTTGAGTTTTTTCATAGCTAAAAAAATTTTTGAAAAGTGTCAGTGCTTAGAGAGAAAACTCTCAAGCTTTGTAAACATGCCTACTTTATCCGCCAGCACCCTTCTTCACCTCTCGCAACACCACTTATTACCCTTTAGTGTGAAATGGTGCACACGGCACATTCGGTTATAGCAAAAGATGTGGTACGAAGAAAGAATGTAAATTGAATCTTATTTTCTCAATGAAACAATACTATAATAAGGGTTATATCCCTTATTCATATTTTTTATAGAAACTCTTGATAGTTTTTTTAAAATTTTTTTTAGCGTTTATTTATTTTTGAGAGAAAGAGACAGAGCATGAGGGGGAGAGGGACCGAGAGAGAGGGAGACACAGAATTGGAAGCAGGGTCCAGGTTCTGAGCTGTCAGCACAGAGCCCAATGCGGGGCTCAAACTCACAAACCGTGAGATCATGACCTGAGCTGAAGTCAGATACTCAACTGACTGAGCTACCCAGGTGCCCCAGAAACACTTGAGAGTTAAATCCTGAAGTATATGTTAGCTTGGAACCAGAGCTACAATTGAATTCTGCTTCTTCTAGAAGCTTTGTAACCTTGGGCAAGTCCCCTAGCCTCTGTGGATGTCAGTTTCCTCCTTGACTAAATAGGGAAGAGTACAGCAGCTGTGGGGGTTAAAGTCAGTAATGTATGTAAAGTACCTTGTGCTCTACCTGGCACATAATAAGTGCTCAATAAATTTTAATTCCCCTTCTCCCTTCTCCTGTCTCCAATTCAATCAAGTATTATGATAGATGTATTTCCTGTTCAGTGTAAAGCTTTATAAAGTGCATATAAATCAATTAAATAGGGCAATGCAGTAATTGATCATGTAACATTTATTTAAGAGATCCCGGGAGAGGGGGAGAAGATTAGGGGCTCGTGGAAACCTCCAGAGAGACCCTAGGAGAAGTCTGCTCAGATGGGTTTCCTGTGACACGGCATGGGCACTCACTGCAATAAATTCTGTGAGAAAGGACACGGTGGGGTTCAGGACTGTGACTTACGATTGGGAGTTTCTAGGTCCAAGAATGACCTGAGTGGTCCTTCCTGCCCCTGTAGGAAAAGGCAAAATGATCAGAGGAGTCAGAGAAATGGCCATCTGACCTTTTTTTTTTTAATTAAAAAAAAATATTTATTTTTATTTTTGAGAGAGAGACAGAGACAGAGAAAGAGCATGAATGGAGGAGGGGCAGAGAGAGAGAGTGGGAGACACAGAATTCAAAGCGGGCCCCAGGCTCTGAGCTGTCAGCACAGAGCCCAATGTAGGGCTTGAACTCATGAACCGTGAGATCATGACCTGAACTGAAGTCAGATGCCCAACAGACTGAGCCACCCAGGTGTCCCTGACTTGTCTTCTAAGTGCAAGATTTGTGAATGAGTTATCTCCTCAGTGAATGAAGAAGATAAGCCAGATATGATTCAATTGAAATTTCTCACCACTTGTCTGCTGTGAGGAGGGAGGCATGTTTGCAGGCACCCTTCCCCTCTGGCTTTCAAGCGTGAACCTGGGAGAGGGCACCATCCTTGAGGCTTTAATTGGATAACTTTAGGAAATGCCATTATTGGGGGCAGGGAGGGAGGTGTGCCACAGACAAAGTGAAAAGAGATTGGGGTCAATAAGGAATGCTCATTCTGTGGCCAGAGAATGGCGTCCAATGTGATTCAGATTCTAGGCAATCCTGAAAAAACCCTACACCGTCTTTTTCCCCTGGGGAAGGTCAGAGGGAATTCTGTTTGCTCACATATGGTTCCTTGCTTCTCTGTACCCTCGCTGATCCATGTTTTAGAATGGAGTTTGGAGGAGGCATTCCGCAGAAAGAGCCAGTCTGCCGTGTGGGATTGTCTCTGCCATGCTTCCAGATCAGGTTCAAGGACTTTCCTTTGACAAAGCATCGCTCACCTGCACTGTCCTGTGCTTCTCCCAGGGATGAGGCCAGAGCTGTCGCGGGGGGCTAGGACTCTCTCTCTCTCTGTAGTTTGAGAGTGATGCGAGACAATTCTTCCTCTGTTCCTTGCATTTTTGCCCATCTTGGCCTTTGTTCTTGATTCTGTCTTCTGGGATATTTGTGTAGCAAACAGCCTTAGAAGATACAGATTGTGTCTCCCTCTGGGGTGATGGGCAGTAGCAAGTATTTTTACTGTCCAACACAATGAAGGTAATGTCTCCCTCTAGGACCAAAGTCAGTCAGGCTGTTGCCCATTTTAAAAAGTTCAGGTTTCCTAAGCTTGGATCCCCTTAGCTATGAAGCAAACCCACTGTGCCTGCAGCATCTGCCTGGGCCCCTCCACACTCCCCCCTCCCGGGACCTGGGCAGGCAAATGCGAAGCTCATGCTGCTTGCTGGACCCTGTGGAGTGCAGGGCTGTGTTTCTGGCCGGGAGTCTCATGTCTTCTGCCCACATCCAGAACACTGTGGCAGGCTAACTTGGTAGCAAGCAAGTAGGATAAGACCAGGGACCGTCCACAGCTCTTGCTAGTGATTTGTCACAAAAAACTAGTGACTGTGCAGGGCTATAGGGCAAGGGTGCATCCACTCATAGGAGGCCAGTAACAATCTGGGCAGTAACTTTCCCAGACAGCTCTCTCTCTCTCTCTCTCTCTCTCTCCCTCTCTCTCTCTTTCTCTCTCTCCTGGACTCCCCCAAACCTCCCCCATTAGGATTTTTTGCATCTCTGTGCCTTGTGAGATAGCTGCGGGTTTTATCTTTCCCTCTCTCCTGGAGGTGGATCTCTGGGCCCCACCAAGCTCTGACGTCCTTGACTCTACAAGGAATGGTTTGCCTCAAGGCTTCTGGACCACTCTTCCCCTCCCACTCTGCTGCCGTCCCCTGTCTCCCACAGGCGTGGCCTGGGGCCTCTTCTCTTAATCCTGTCCTCCAAGGTCCACTTGCTCACATGCCTGGCAACCCTGTTCTTTGGTAATTTTTGTTTTGGTAGTTTTTCCACCCTCCGGGAGTGAAGAATGTTCTAGAGATGTCGGTGCTGAGGGCAGACTTGCTGGAGAAACTTGTGCTGGGCATGTCCACTGTCCTGCCTGGTCTCTTCACAGCTCACCTCAGGTTGCAGGAATGTGAGTGCCTGTCTTTGGTGTCAACCACTGGGAGCCTCTGACAGGCAGGGCCTGGGCCTGCTTGTTCTGTGCACGCCCCCTCCACCACCTGGTACCCACCACTGTGTCTAGCACTCAACGGGGACACACGGTGGCTCAGCTGGATAGATTCAAAGCTGTTCTGGAATAGGCAGCTGGCACTGTCTCTCACTGTTTCTTCTCTACCTGTACCTACATCATCGTTATTCTAGAAACTATGTTATGCTATAGAACCTTTCTTTCTTTTTTTTTTTTTTAATTTTTTTAATGTTATTTATTTTTGAGACAGAGAGAGAGCATGAACAGGGGAGGGGCAGAGAGAGAGGGAGACACAGAATCTGAAACGGGCTCCAGGCTCTGAGCTGTCAGCACAGAGCAGGGCTCGAACTCACAGACCGTGAGATCATGACCTGAGCCGAAGTCGGACGCTTAACCGACTGAGCCACCCAGGTGCCCCTGTAGTACCTTTCTTAATCTGCTCTTCCTGTTGAAAAATACTACTCCTAGAATCATGATGAAGCAATGGACCAAGGAGCCTTGTTGAGCATGCCCAGCCATGGGTCCAGTCATGGTGATGCTGCGTAGAGCTGTGAGCCCACCTCTGCAGGGAGCACGGCGGGGGGGGGGGGGGGGGGGGGGGGGAGTGCCAGGAGCCAGATGCAGTGACTCATCAAGGTGCAAGGGAGTGCAGCAGAGAGGTCAGCAGGCTGGGGAGGTCAGGAGAGGCTTCCCAGGAGAAGGGACCCCTCAGCATTTGTCTATAGCAGACTGGAAGTCTCCAAATTTGGTACAGTAGTTACTTCTTGAGGGAGGCAAAACTTAAAGTGGTTTTGCGTAGATCTGCTTGCACTTTTCTCAGTGTCTAGGAAGATACTTTTGGGTCTTTCCCTCCCCTGGACCCTTCCTCAGTCATCCCAAAGGACAGACAGTTGCAGTTGCTCAGTTTTGTTTTTTTTTTCCCCTTTTTCCACAAAGAGCAGTGCATTTCACTTGTTTTAGGTGAGAAAAGATTCTCCCTGTTTAATGGATGAATGGAATGTATGGATTAAAGAATGTGAAGAATTCTGGAGGCTTTCAGTCTAGAATATTCTTAGGGTCCCTCTTGGTATTCATTCATTCATTCATTCGACTCAGTGAGTATTACTTAATGTATCTCTACTCTGCGCTGGACTCTGGGCCAGGCCTTGTGCTGGGTGCGGGCAGATAGTGGCAAACGAAATTCTTGGGGAACTTGCACGCAAACAAGGGAGACAAACCAGCAATAAATGCAAACTGTTATCATGCTGTGCAGGAGAAACGCAGGGTGCTCTGAAAGCAAATAAATAAGACCTGTCTGAAGTTGGGTGGCCAGACATGGCCTGGCTATGGAAGTGACATTCCCGCAGAACCCTAAAGAGTGAGTGGGACTAGCTGGGTGAGGAGAGGGAGAGGGGTGATGAGCAGAATATAGCGGGCTGCGTGCGACAGTGCAGGGACGCAGTCAGAGGAGCACAGCGAGTGCAGGACGAGACAAAGCACAGACAAAACGTCAAACCAGCTCAGAAAACAAAGAGTTCCTTAATCTGAGGAGGACCCGAGAAGTGGGTGATGTGGGTCTTCCTGTGTGATAGGCACACTGAGTTTCTTGCCCTCTAGCTGGACCCAAGCTGTGGCTCCCCTGGGGTGACACCACGGAGGGCACTGGGGCTGTGAGACAGGATGATGGAAAAGCACAGGTGGTTTTCCAGGCCCCAGTAATCATGGGCTTCTCATCCCATCACCTCTTATCCTACAATATACATTTTTGAAAATGCTTTGTCAAACTGCACTCCCTGGGCTCAGCTACCCCCTGGTGGAGTTTTTGATTAAGATGGCACCTGCCCTGAGTTGAGTCTGAATCCCGGCTGCAGAGTTCAGAGGCCGGAACAACTATGACACGAGTCAGAGGGCAGAGAGGCATCTGTCGTGCAGGTCACGGTACGTGGTACGTGGCAGCTCTCTGCGCCATGGTAGGGAGAAACTCATTTAACGTTTTCTAACATTTTCCCAAGTGAACGAGCGGTCTGTGGGTGCCACGAGAATGTTCATCTGTCAGTTGTGACAATATAACAGAGTGTACATTATTTATGCTAAAAATAGTCTGTACGAAAGATGAGGCTCCAAAGGCAGCACCAATGAAATCCTAAGCTTCTGCCAGACCCCCTTCCCTCAGAGGTGATTGACAAAGTAATTTTCCGCTGTGCTTTACTGAACCAAGAGCACATACCGTGCACACCAGCAGCCTTTGCAGCCTGATGAAATCACTCAGGACCCGTTTTGAGGCCTCCTACCCAGGACGGTCCGTTGACGTATCCCGTCTCTGTGGTCCCTCTTTAGCATGGTAGAGTCCAGAAACAAGGGTGGCTTTGCTTCAGCACAGAGCATGGGAACCTGGTGGCCTCTAGCTCCGGCTTAATTATGACCCTCTCCTGTGCCTGGTGAGGGAAGGAGCAGAGGGGACACAGACAGGGGACTCTGGGCACCCGAGTCCTCCTTCTGCTCCCTCCATCAGGGCCATGGTCGTAATAGCTGCCATTTGTTGAGGTCCTACTCTGTGTCAGCCCTGTGCTGGGCGCTTTATCTGGATGATCTCATGTCTGAAGCAGTAGGTACTACTAACATCGGAGGAACTGAGGCTTCTCCAGGACTCAGACGGGAATTAGTCGCTCCCGCAAGCGTCCCAGCGCAGGGACCAGAGAGGTCTGAGTCTGAAATGAGGGCTGGAGGCCGATTTGTTTTTCATGGCCTCAACGTTGGGAGCCAGAGGAGGTGGTGAAGATGGTTTCCAGGGGGAGAGGGCAAACCGACGAGCTCCAAATGCTTCTTGCACATTTTTTAAAAGGCTGATACTTGCTTTTAAATTTAGCCACATCATCCCCAAATCCCCGCAGTGTGTTTTGGATGTAGAAAGTGGGACAGAGAAGCTTCCGTTTCAGTTAATGTGAGAGAAGACCAGCTCAGGCAAGCTGTCTTAGCCCTGGGGCTGCCAAGAATACCGAGAGGCACACAGTAGGTGCTTAGTTATTGGTGGAATTAATTTGAGTTGCTAGTTAGGGCTGCACGCCTGCCCTCGTGTGTGTTTCTGAGTGTGGTAATGGCTCTCCCTTGGTCTCACATGTGCAGAATCTCACGTGACCCTGTTAGGTGGATGCTTGTGACCTGGGACCAGCTGGCAGCTGTTGTCAGAAGGAACCTGTCCGGTTTACTCAGAGGCCATGACCATAGATCTGAGGCCATTGAGCACTGGGGTCAGGCCAGGAGTGTGAGGCTGGGCCATGTTGCCTAAAGATCTGCTCCTGCTCCGAGTATCTGTAGTTCAGGGTCTCAAGAGAGCCAGACCCGCAGTCTCTTCTTAATGTTGCTTTTGGGCAAAGAAAAAAAAAAAAAAAAGAAAAAAAGAAGGGAGGCCCGTTTGCTGGCTGTGGGGAAAACCCCGTCTTGATGTTTCCCTGTTCTCCAGGAGCGAGCTTGTTTGTGGGAGCAGTAGGGCCAGGCAGGCTTTCTTTAGAGGCTGGATCTGCCTTCACCCTGTGTTTGTCTGCTGGCCACAGATCACGGCCTGATTGGAAGTGACTTTCCCCCAGGCGCTCAGTGCAGGCCTATTAGGCTGACAGTCTGCAATGGGCTGGGAGAGGCCCCCAGTTAGTGTCGCTTCCAGGTAGGCCTCTTGCTGCCCTCTTGGGCCATATGGCAGATGCTCCCTGCCACCTGCATGTGCTGGGTCCTGTGCCAGGCTGAGTGGGGGCTGCCTGGAGGGCTGGACTGAGGCAAAGGGCTGCCCTCGATGACCTCGGAATCCAGACAGGAAGCCTGTCTGGGCACAGCTGACCCTAATTCCAAGCAGGGGGCTCTCTGATGAATGGAAGTCCTGGGTATCATGGGGCAGCTGAGCTCTCTTAGCCCAGGCTACCTGCCCCAGGCTAGACTGGAGACTTCCATCAGGCCAGGAGTTCCCAGGTACTTCATGCTCACTCTGCTCCAGCAGTCAGTCGGCCTACATTAAGCACCACTGTGTGCACTTTTGCCAGACCCCAGGACAAGGTGGAGATAAGCGTGAGGTCAGAAGCCCTGCCTTCTAGTCCTGGCCCTGTTGTCAACCAGCTGTTTGGTCTTGAATAAGTCTTTCTGGGCCTCAGGTCCCCATCTGTAAATGAGAGGAGTGGACTGTAAGATTTCTATGAGTTCTTCTGTGTTTGATATTCTAGTTCATTCTCATTCTTTCATGTCCTTTCTCCTACTCCTGCTTCCAGAACCCAGCGTGGAATTGATCACACAGTTGGTGCTTGGTAAATGCTCACTGGCCAACATTATGCACAGCAGCCCAGAGCTCTGAGTGTAATGGTTCTTCAGCCTTACTTTCTACCTCCTAGAGATCCAGGACTGGAGGGCACACCCCCTGCCCTGCTAGAAAATAGACCATGCTAGTTTATGGGACTCTCAATTACTCACTTAAAGATGCCTACTCTGTCCATAGCCTTGGGCTGGTTGGGCTGTGGATGCAGGGGTGAAAGAGACACCCACCATTTGGTATCCTTGGGCATCCCAGGAGGAAGGCCCAGCCCTTGGTTCTGTGAGCACTCTTCTCATAGACTCTGGTAGCATCACACTCGGTTTAGGAGACATTTATGTCCTGGGGCCTCCCGACAGTGCTCTATCTTCCAGAGCACATATTCAAGGTCTTTGCTAGGCTTTCAGCCAGCAGCAGGTAATTGCATAGACTCCTGTTACTTAAAGCAACATCAGCATCACCTGGGGGCTTTCTAGAACTGCAGGATTTCCACCCCCATTGCAGACCTACTGAATCAGAATCTGCATTTTAACAAGATCTCAGGGGATTTGGGATCCACAGTAAAGTCTGGGATTCCCTGGCATAGACCATTCTTCCCAGGCATGATGCTCAGGGCTCCAGCAGCCCGTCCATAGCCCATGGCCTTTATTAGCTTTTTAGGTGGCAGGCTTACTCTGACTGAGGTCTGCAGGGGAGGCACTCATGTTACCAGCTCTTCTGAGAGTACCAGGGCTGGGTGTTGACTCCCTCTGGGTCTGTCATTGTTGAGCACAGCTCACACAGAATCCCCCCCCCCCTTTGGACCCTCACACTCACTTATTTGCAGAAAGGCTTCCAAGATTTCAAATCGAACAAATTAAAACATCTTCTTAGGAAAAAAAAATCCTTTAGACTATGCCTGAAAAAAATTTGATTCAGCCTTTTCCTTATATATGTGCACATGCACGCACACACACACACACACACACACACACACAGAAATAAAGCCTTAAAAAAAGACATTGTTGGGGTGCCTGGGTGGCTCATTTGGTTGAGCGACCGACTTCGGCTCAGGTCATGATCTCACGGTTTGTGAGTTTAAGCCCCGTTGTCGGGCTCTGTGCTGACAGCTCAGAGCCTGGAGCCTGCTTCGGATTCTGTGTCTCCCTCTCTCTCTGACTTTCCCCCATTCATGCTCTGTCTCTCTCTGTCTCAAAAATGGATAAACATTAAAAAAAAAAGACATTGTCTATATTATGGGTTCTTAACCAGGGTCTGTGGTTAGGGTTCCTGGGGGAGTCTGTGAGCCCCTGATTTAATATATGGAATATGTGTTTATGTGCATTTTCCTAGTGAGAGAGGGTCCATGTTTTTCCAGATTCTTGAAGGAGTCCATGACCTAAAAAAGTCAACCCTTGGTCTCGGTCCAAGTCTGTTTCTTGGGATTTATTTAACACCTTGCTGTTGGAGACAAGTCAGGGACCAACTGAAGGTCTTTATGAAAACAATGTCTATGCTGCCAGTTAGGCACGACTTCTCTTCCCTCTCTCTGCTCCTCTAAATTTCTCTTTGTTCTTCCTATTATCTCTATCAAGGGCTATTTTCAGGGCTGATTGGAAACGGAGAGTGGGTCTGGCGGCACAGCAACAGGAGAGCGTGTTTGCCGGAAAAAGCATGGGCTCTAGTTGAGAGCAAAGGCAATTAGCCCTCAGAATTGGCCCATATTCCTTCCTTTCCTTCCTTTTCCTTTTTTTTTTAAACAAGTGAACCAGTGAAGCCATTTCCAGAAAATGGCAAAGAGCAGATTCAGGCCTGCAATTTCCGCATCCCTGCCCAGATGGATGTTCTGGGACAGGCGCCATGTCACTGTGCTCTGGACTGGTCTGGGCGTTCTGGTCTCAGGGTCTCATTCTCTCTTCAGCCTCCAAGGGCTTTTCTGTGCCGTGGGTGGGGGACACTTCTAGGGTATGTCTGTCCCCTGTGGCTGTGAGGCCTGTGCTCCTGGGGAGAAGTGAGCCCACCACTCTCAACACTGTTTGCCCCCAAGCCCCCTGCTTCTTTAACCCACGTGGCTGCAGGAAGGACACTTCGGACATTGATGCTGCAGCCAGAAGCACTTTCAAGGATCCCCAGCCTCGTTCTTCCTTCCTAGTTCTGACTCCGTGGTGGCTTGACCTCTTGTTTTTGGGTGCAGATGGCTGGCTCCTCACTCTTGAAGGTAGAAGTTTAGTGTTCTGTGTTTGTGGCATAGCTCTCCTGAGAATGTGGCACTCATTTCTCCCCACCTGTCCCACCTCTTCAAATCTTCCTGGCCGCTCCCAATAATCACCCCCTTAACCCAACCCCGGTGCCCTGCTAGGTCTTGCCCGTTACAAGGGGAGACTCAGTCAACACAGAGTCTTTGCTTCAGCCAATTAGCTTTACTTACTTCCCCCAGGCACACCTGTGATCCCTATGTCTGCTTCTTGGCCAACCCATTTACCACCTTCCTGACCTTTCTACTCAAATTCCATCCCTTCCAAATCCCACTTTACCCAGCAATGATAGCATTTCCCATCTGGAATGCATTTGCCCAACCTCTTGTCAGCCCAGATTCTTCTTTCACTTGCTTGAGGACCTTCCAGGCTCTGAGGCTCTCTTTGGGAGGTGACTTACTTCACTTACACAGCCTGTTCCAAAGCTGGGTGATTATCAAGTCTTCTTCATGTTGAGTTGAGGTCTGCCGTGGAGTCTTCTCTGCCCTGATACATGTCCTCTGAGGCTGCATGGTGAGTTGAAGCACAGGCTTTGCAATACATAGAGTGTGGACTTTGAATTTTGGCTGTCTTATTTACGGGCTGTGTGACCTCAGGAATGTCACTTAACCTCCCAGGCAAGAGTTTTCTCGTTGCAAATGAGGCTAATAATAATACCTATTTCAGGAGGTAGTTGTGAAGACACAGAGTGTCTTTGAGACACCGAGTGGGTGTGCATTCCAGGAATAGTAGCTCTTGTTGCAATTTTACTTTCTTCCCTTAAATGTCTCGTTTGGCCTTAAGTTGCTCTGATTTCATCTCATTTCTCAGGTGTGTATCTGATACACTCACCTAGACTGAGCTCTTGGAGGATAGGGTGGCATCTTCATCGCTATCCCCGCCCCACTGTGTTGGCAGGGTGGGTGCACCATACATGCTCATCAGCGAGTGGATGACTGATTCAAACCAACAAGAAGACATTTGCTCTGTAGGTATTTGAGTCAAAGACAACTTGCAAATACTTCAGATTCAATGTTGACTAACCAAGCCTGGTGGGTTTGCACCTAACGGGGCAGTGATTATTCCCCAAATCAACTCTTAACTCTCCGCATGGCTCTGAAAAGGCACAAAAGTAGAGCTGAAAGGGTGCCTGGCTGGCTCAGTCAGTAGACTTGCAACTCTTGATCTTGGGGTCATGAGTTTGAGCCCCATGTTGGGTGTAGAGCTTACTTAAAAAGAAATAGTTGTGCCAAAATAGAGCTTAGTCCCCCGAAGGAGGTGGGGACGCTCCAAGCACTGTCCTAAACAGCACTGCATCCCAAACTGTGGCAACCATCCATGGGTAGCCTGGCAGCAGGTGATGGCACTGCCTGTCCGAGAGCCAGGGGGTACTTCGGGATGCAGCCAGCCCCTCCCTGCAGTGGGGATGGGAATGGGAGGTACGGGGAGCTCTGGGGAAGAAATGCTGCGGGCAGGGTCAGCGGACAGCTCAGTTGACTGCAGCACCACCAGGCCGTGCACGCTCTCGTCAGAAGCAGGTGCAGGGAGTCAAGGGCCCGAACAGTGGTTGGAGGGTACCTGCCTCCAGCTCCTCTTACATGGCACCATACTTACCGTGGAGCATCTCAAAGGTACCTCCCTGGGCTGCTGAGACACACAGAAAACCACGCTCCAGCAGGAAGCTGCCTGGACCAGTACTCTTGCTCCTTAGGTCTCCTGGTGCCTGTTTTTCTCCAGGCCCTGTGCTGGCTCTAGCACTTGTGATGCCTGTGAGATTCTTCGGCGCTGAGTCTTATTAGTGTCTGAACCTCTGGGAGTGTGCTTCCCGAGGGAGAGGAGGCTGTGGTTTTACTTCCATGTGATCAAGGCAGACCGTGGGGAGGAAGAAAGTATGGGATTAAGGACTGACTGCTTTAACGAAGAGAACGGATCGTTCATAGTTTATGTGCCACCCAGGCCTCTTGCAGTGAGTAGGTTTGTATGCGACGAAAACATTTCCTTTTATTTTTTATTTATTGTAAGGGAATTTGGATCAGGGGAACATTAAAATTGGGGAGTGAAATGCAGAAAGCAGAACTCACAGCAAGGCACAACCTTGAGCAAGCGCTGCTCACAAACCAAGGAGGGAAGCAGCTCATTAGAATGTGGCTCGCCTTGGGTTCCTGGATGTGAGGTCTCTGTTCCTCTCACGGGACTGCCTAAAAGGAAAGGGAAACAGAGCTCAAATTGGGCAGTGGTTCCGAGAACGAGCCGTGTTCACTGTTCTCACCTGTTACGTGCCTGCCTGCAAGGGGCTTGTTCCCCTGGGCAGACATGTCAGCCAGGCCTTTGTAGTGGGAGGCTGGAGAAGGCCCTTCTGCTGACCAGACACAGGGCACGCGCCAAGGGGCTGGGAACCCCAGCCAGAGGGGCAACCTGGGCCCCAGCCTGTTTCTGCCCTCGGAGCCTCTTGCTTTGGCCCCAGTAGCTCCTCTAGTGTCAAGGGAAGCTTGTTACGATGGAGCATGCTGGGAAAGACCTCAGAGAGGGCCTGAAACAATGGGAGGTCATTGTTCAGGACGAGGAGACCCATGCTAAACAGACCAGCGGGGGAAGACCTGGCGGATAGAGACTCGGGAGTCTCGATGAGGGGCTTCTCTCGGGGAGGAGAGGGCAGGAAGGATGGTGAGGCTTGGCAGGTCGTTCCCCCACTCTTTCTTTATCCACCACCGAGTGGAGAATACTCCAAGGAGCTCTCAGGGAGTGCGGCAAGGGCCCTGGGGCTCTGAATTTTGCTGCTTCAGGAGAGCCACTCGGGAGAGCAACAGACTGCCCAAGGGGTCATTGAGAAGCAGATGTTTACTGTGTTAAACCACTGGACTTTGGGGTTGTTTGTTATAATAGTGCGTCATGGCTGATACAATGCTTAGTTCTGCTTCGGACTTCAGGGTGTTAGCCCAGCACTATAGACATGACTCATTCATTCAACAAGCACTGTGAGTGCCAGTTGTGTGCTAAGCAGGCAGTGAGGGGGCCTGATGAGCCTTAGCAGACAGTGATAGGGAGGACTTCTGAGTAACAGGAGAGGGTCATCGGGATAGGCAAGCACACACCGGGCCCAGGTTCCAGGTGAAAGACATTGATATTGGTTTGTTCGGCTGCAGGTCTGTGCCTGCCTACTGTGGGTGGCAAGGGCTGGGCGGTGTGATTAGTCCAGCCATCAGACTTTAGGCTTTATCTGGTATCTTTGGAAGATGTCACATGCCACAGTCAGCAGGTCACCCTGGCATTTGGGGCCTAGATCCCCCTTAGAGCCACTCAACAGAAAAGAGGACAGCTTTCCCTGGTTTTTAAATGATAAATGCACTCTGTTCACCCCCTTGGCTTTACATGGGAAGGGAGAAGTGTGTATTAAGGAAAGAGATACCATGATATCCTCAGCACGTTCAGCTGGAAGTGGTGAGGACAGGCCAGGGGAGGGTTTTCAGTGGTTGACCAGGTGCCCCGTTCAGAAGCGGTGCTGGCTGTGGGCCGTGGAGGCGCTGGCACAGCCCGCCCCCGCCAACCGAGCTTCCCACCAGCTTCTCCCAGGGCCACCCCGGGGGTTGCACCACATACATCTTTAATTTTTTCAATTAACAACAATAGAGAACAAATGGAGTGGAGTTTTAATTATTCATAATTCATTTAGGAATGAAATCTTTGTAAACTAAAAGAAGGGAAGGAACATATTACCTGTTCTTAAAAAAAAAAAAAAGCAGTGAAAGAGGACAGGAAACCAGCTTGTGGAGATGCTTTCTCTAATGCTCTCCCCTTGGGCCGTGTGGTTAGAGACAAGACAGGTAAGTGGCAGAGAAGCACCTTCTGTGCTGGACGGCCAGAGGGCTGCCTTCCACCCCTACCCTGGCCTGGACACCGCCACACTGTGTGATGGCCGATCACTGTCCTTCCTGTTCACGTGAACTGTCCCTGCCAAAAGGCTTGAACTGACCAGGACCACTGGTACAGAGTCATCGGAGACCCTGCATAGTGACAGGTATTCACAGAGCACCTTCAAGATGTGCACATGCAGTGGGTTCCAAAGGGGCACTGACAGGACCCTTGCCTGCTCAGAACCTATGGGAAGGTCGCCCAATAAACATGTGCTTCTATATATACACATATGTCTACATATTACATGCAGACACATGCACCCACACATGGCAGCCATGTTCCCTTGGTTGGGAACCAACCCTTGGCTGGGTTGCTTTGGGTTGGGGAGATGGTGGAGGGGGTGGAGGAGATTGAAAAGGTAGTTGAGGAGAAAGAACTGTATTAGATCCCTAAACATCTAATGTGGGGGGAATGGGGTAAGTCCTGCCATAGACAGGCCTCCCACACTCTTCTGCTCCAGCCCTTTCCTTCTAGAAAACCACCCAGCCTTGGAGGTTGGCCACTGCCACAGCACAGCACAGCACAGAGATGACATGGCAAAGGACACGATAGATATGAAGACTGAGAGTCACAGCTGTCTGAGCCCAGAAACAGAGATATTGTTTGTGTAAAGTACAAGACATAGGTTCAGAGACTGAGTCACAGACCCCAGAAGGTACCTCAGAGGCAGAGCCTCCCAGTAAGGCTAGGTGCAGGCCAGGGCACAGAAAAGCTGTCACAGAAACATGGTCACAGATACCCCCATGGTTGCAGGCACAGAGTCCCTCGTCAGAGAGACAGACATAGTCATAAACACGTGACATGGAGAAAGAGACAGAATCCCAGATGCCTGGTCACAGAGAGCCTGGAACAGCAACAGGCAACAGACACAACGATTAGAACTGATACAGGCCGAGGAGTAGATGAAGACTGTAGTAGGGAACTGGGTGGGGAACAGGGTTTTCTCTGTTGCCCTGTACTGTCACCTCAGCCCAAAGCTAAGGAAGAGGGGCTGAGGACCCCACATTCTAAAGAACAATGGGGGCCAGGTATCTCTCCAGCAAACTGTGATCCTGGCAGTCAACAGCCTCACCTAACCCTGTCTCCAGCTTCCTTTTCCATAAACAGAGCCAGTTAGGGAGAAGGGGGGCTTGTTCAAATTGACCGTAGTGTAGGTTTCATGGCAAGCAGGCTTCATTTCTGCCCACTGCTTCCCCCAGAGCCCTGAGAGAGGTCTCCATAGGGTGGCTTGGGGGTGTTGGTGTCTTGGTCCCCCATGGTCAGGGCTGCGGAGGGAGTGAGAGAGATCAAGGGAGAGTTTGACCATGATCCTTGGGGTTTCAGGGTCTACCTGGCTGTAGGGGTTGGTGCTTGCTTGTCTTGTGGAGATTTCTGAAGTCAAGGCCTAAAAGGAGGGGCTGAGAACAGGAGGCTGTTGCCTTGGGTCTTCTGATGACAGGAAAAGAGGCCACAGTGACTCCTGTGACTCTCTGGGCAGGAGCACGGGGGATTAGAATACAGAGGCCCCGGGGGCTGCCCATGTGGCTGCTGTGTGGCTCAGTGATGGCCCCCGAGGAGGAATTGGGCTGTGGGCTGCTGACGGCACCAAAGAGAGCTCCAAGGAAGCCATGGGCACCATCTACCCAACGTACAATAAAGCCACAACCAGTAGCCAATGAAGCCAGATGGAGCCAGGGCAAGATCAGGGACACCTCTTCACTGCCATAGGTGACCAGTCATGGTGGAGGACATCTGACATCTCTCCCACCTCCCTCCCTGACTTCTATTTCCAGAAGAGAGCTGAGAGAGACAGGTCAGTGCCCCTCTCCCCACCAGGCAGCCTGCCTGCTCTGGGTTGAAATCAGGTATACCCTATCGGCTGGACTAGACTTCCAATAACTGAGAGTGACCAGAGACCAGTGAGATCTGCTTGAGATGTCATTAAATGACAGGGAAGGATTTTGACAGAGCATGGTTGAAGGCAGCAATGGAAAAAAAATTCAGCAGTTTCAGGATTTTATGTCACCGAATTGAGACTGCTCAATAAACTATGTACAGACCAGCTGGAATGCCTCGGTACAGCCATGCTGTTCACGGTGGGCATCTGTTCTCATTGGCTGGTTCTGGACCAGTAATTAAATATTCTGAATATCACCCCCATAGATAGGTATAATCACAATGGTGGGAGACATTGACCAAGACAGTTACAATCAGAAATGACCACATGTATAATCAATTATAATTTTAGGAGCAGACAATAATTAGGTACAGACACAGCTCTGGACCTGGAAAGTCATGGGAAGGATCACAGATTTGGTCAGTCTTGGATAGTTCTGGCTCAGACCCAGAGATGTGAAGCAGAAAGGCAGAAAGGCACAGACCAGGGCACAGGTTGGGGCATGGAAACGATGCACAGACAGGTCCCACAGTCAGGGCAGAACAGTATGAACAAAAACTCAGATGGGAACTCACACGGGCACAGACTGGCCCAGACATGGAAACCAAATGCCCTAGACCTTCTCTGCCTGGTGCTTTGGGGAGATGGTATTTCAGAGGGATGAGGTGTTTTTTTGTTTTGTTTTGTTTTGTTTTGTGTGTGTGTGTGTGTATATATGTATATATATACATATATATGTATATGTATATGTGTATATATGTATATATATATGTATATATATACATATATACACACACACATATATACACATATGTATATATATACACACATATATATACACATATGCATATATATACACACATGTATATATGTGTGTGTGTGTATATATATATATATATATATATATATATATATATGTATATATTCTGGGGAATAACAAAGGAAACTCAGCACTTCAAAGATCTGCCTTTTGTTCCTCGCTTCCTGGCTTGTCCCTTCCCTGGGAGGTCATCGTTTACTCCAGTAGGTATGGCCTGGAGATTTCAGAGACACGTGGTCATGGGGAGTAGGCACTCTATGGAGGGGCAGGGAGCCAAGAGAAGATGTGGGAGAGGATTTCAGTCTGCAGGGATCCTCTCTCATAGATGTGTCAGCAGGCTCCTGTGAGTGGGTGGTGGAGGGCTCTCAGACAGAGAGCCCTCACTTAACTAGCTTTCTCTAAGGAGGTCCATCCCTGGCTTTGCTTGTCTGGGAACAGTATACTGAAGGGATGTCAGGACTCACCTAAGTCACATGTTTGTCAACAGCAGTATGTGGAGGAGTTCTTTCAATGAAGATATTAATAGAGATGAGTCAAGGAGAGTGTAATGAAAGGATCTAGAAATGGTTACCAGACAGGAAATACGAATATCATTAATACAACAAATGATAATACATTGGGTCTGGTTACTAATTCTAATTCCAATTCCTTCTCTCTTAGGTAAGAACCTCTGCTCTGGTCTAGTTAACATTCTTCATTCCTCCTGAGTGTTTTGTGCTGTTCTCATCTGATCAGCTCTGGATTTCAGGGTTTTGACCTGGAGAAAATTCTCTGTCCCTGCTTCTGCACTTTCTCAGAGGTCCTTTATGAACTAAATCTTTGTTGTTATATTGCTGAGGAGCTGTGCATCCCTTGGGTCCCCTCTGCACATGGCCATGACCTGCCCTCTTTGGTACCAGACAGTGGCTTGTCTGCCTGTTGGCTCGATATTGCAATGCCTCACACCTACCTAAATGCTCTGTGCTCACTGGATGAGTGACCCCACATTCTGATTGAGGTCCAAGCTTACAATATATTCTTCCTTGGGCAGACATAGTTGTGATATCAGTTCTTGTGTATGCCAGTGAAGATCTTCATAAGCATGAAACACACAAAGGGTTCCAGTTCAACCATTTTACTTCCAATAATATCTGGACTGTGTGTCCACTGGGGATATTTGTGGATCTGTGACCCCAGCTTCTCAGAACCTTTACTATGTGCCCTTAGGTCATGGCCATGGCTTGCAGTGAAGTCCAGGGAAATGTGTGGAAATCTCAGATTTTCTGGTATGTTGGTTAGCTCCTACTGATTTGCTAGGGATTCCCAGAGGACACCTTTCTTCCTGCAACCTGGTTTTGTAAGTCAAAATGATGCCCTTTGAATTCAAAGTTATTCTAGGAAACTAGAGAAACAGATGTGTCTGCATGTTTCTGAATGTTGGTGAGCCTGTGAATGCCCTTGAGGTTGAGGGCTGCCACTGAAGGTGTGGCTGGGCACTGTGAAATATCCTCAGGCATTTTAGGTTCCCCTTTCAGAGAAGGAAGCCTTTGGTTGTGGCTGAGATCACCAAAGCCTTGCCATCATTACCTGTGAACTGTGTCTGTGCATTGGTGGCATGACTGGAAGGTGTACATTGGGTAATGAAAACGTGGAACTACAAAACCTGAAGCACCTGGGTTACCTGTTGGCCTTTGGCATTTCCTCCCCTGACCCTCCTCCCACTGTGTCTGGAACAGAGCAAGGCAAGGTAGGTAAGGGGAAAACTCAGTAGTGCTCAGAGGTCTTGCTTTCTTTCTGAATCTCTTGCTATGATCTCAATCTTTTTCTCTTCTTGGTTTCCAAGATGCTCCCTTGAGAGGTGCCCCAGACTATGCAACATTATTTATTATATTGATCACTTGTAACATCCCCAAGGCTCGATGTAGAGGGAAGTGACTGGTCCTAATGGCCCAATTAAGTTTATTGTCTTCTGGCTCCTGATGTAATGTTTCTGTTGCAGACTCTGCAGCAAGGGAAAGGAGGCTGGCGTGGGGAAGGATTCAGGATGGAGAATCTGGGGACCAGAGTTGTGGTTCTAGCTTTGCCACCAGCTCACTGTGTGACCTTGGGTGAGATTTTCCTCCTCCTTGGTCTTAGTCTCCTAATTCTAAAAACAATAAAGAACTTTATTGAGTCATGGGGCAGTGGTCTAAATGCATTGTGTGAATCACCTCACTGAAATCTCACCACAAACCTAAGAAGTACATACTATGATTTTATCGGGGTGAGGACACTGAAGGTCAGAGAGATTAAGTGATTTGCCTAAGTTCTTACTGCTAGAAAGCCATAGGCGGGTTTGAACCTAAGATGTTTAGAGACCCCCTTGGAAGCCCTGTACAATCTTGCCTCTTCAGCTGCTCTTTGGGAGCCCTGCTGACCCTGGTAAGAGGTAGCACTTGCTGCAAATCCTAACGCTATTCCAACAGCTCCTGCTCCTGCATCAGCTTCCACAAACATCGCGAAGGTCCGTCCCATTCTGGGTACTGTAACTGAGGCTCCCGCTAGCCCTTGCAATGTGTTGCTGGAATTCAGCATCTATTTACATTTTTATTATACTTGTATTGACAGACCTTTAATAAATATAATATTTACATGTAGAAACACATTTATTATTTGGTGAGACCACTTCCTCCCCATCATGCTTCTTTCCTCCCTACCTTCTGTATCCTAGCTTGCCCAGCAGTGGCTGCTGCTTTGGACCAGCCCCCAGGAAGCCTGGCTGGAGCTGAAAGTTGGTCCCATTTGCAGTGGTGACCACTTGACCTAAAGAGATCAGTTGTTGTGGAAGATCACTCTGGAGGCAACGGAGAAGAAGGCAACAAGATACATTTGCCATTAGTTTTTGGATGTAGAACCTCAAAGATTTTCGCCAGAGACTCACTGGCTGTCATGTGTGCTCAGCCCTATGCCAGACTTTGCTCATTGGGGGTTTCACTTTGGATTCTGGGCGCCTACAGTTTTCCATGAGGGCCCTCTCTTTCCCTCTCTCTTACCCCACTTGTTGGCTTGCACACCAGGAGCCCAATCCAGGTGCATCCTGCCTGGGACAGTGTTTGTGCCCACATTCCTGGCATGCCTTATGCCTTTGCCCTTTCGCTGTGTCTTGCTTAGTGCCCCCGGAATTCAGTGTACACACTTACCCAAACACGGGTGGCCTTTCAAACAAAGAGAATCCCGAGAGCCCCTGGTGCCTGGTGGCCGCTGTGACAGTCCCAGATCTGCAGCCTGGGGCTCTGTGGGGAGAGGGTGGGTACTCTTGTCCTGTGTCCCTTGGAGCCTGGAGGTGGGGGCGGGACCAAGGGCTGCCAGGTGCGCTCTAATGATTGTTTTCGCTGAAGAATTTTGGACTCCGTGCTATACAATTTTCATCCTTTTTGCAAAATGGATGATAATTTGGGTCTGTCTTGACTGCCGGTTTTGCATTGCTAATATTGATGGGAGGAGGATTTTGCCCAAGTTCTCTTAAAATATGAGAATTTCAGTCCAAAATATGTGAATTTTTAATTGCAAGCCTGGCAGCCCTGGGTGGGTTTTGTGCACGGCATCTGTTCCTTCCTCCGTGCTCCTCCGGCAGCCTCTGCCTCGCCTCTCTTTTCCTTTCAAGCCTTTTCCCCGGCTGGGGCTCCTGGGGCTTTGCAGACCTCTTCCGGGCAGCGGGGCCCAGCTCTGCCTCCTACCTGGTGCGGGACCTGCGGGCTGTGCATCACCGTCGCCTTTCCCACAAATGCTATTTTGCAGGGGCTCTTAACCAACGTGCACACATTTGTCTGGGCTGGGGCACCTGGCATCCTGAGCAAGGTCTCGGCCCTCACACAGCCTTGCGGTTCTGTGTGAAATCTCATTACTGTCAGTCCGGCCATTTTCCTGCTTGAGAAACTAGGCGGCCGACACGTTCCGATGCCGTTTATTTGTCATGTTTGCATTGCAGGGGCAGCGACTGTTAGAGAAACACCCTCTTCTCCTCTGATCCTGCCCACCCCGCTAGTGATCAAACACGGCCTGTGCTGCTGCTGTCAGGAAGCCCGAGAATGTACGTTTTTCCTGAGCGCCTTAGCTTTACACAGCCACGCTGGCTGACATTTAAAATTAATCTACGCGGTAAAGTTATTAACGTTTGAATGTTAGCTCTGGAATATCCACAGTGACCTCTCCTCCCAGGCTGGTGTTTGTTTGATAAGGATTCCCAGCCTGTGTCAGAGCCGAGAGCAACACAGTCATACTTGCATTTTATTAATTCTGAGACTGGGCCTCACTTCGGGAGATCGCCAAGAGCTCTATGGGAGTGCTCTGATTTCTCCAGGAGGTAGCCGGAGCCCCCCTGTATGTGCCAGTAGCCTTCTTCTACCGGAGAGACAGTGAAGAACCAGACAGAAACCAACAGGATTTTCGAGCTGCTGGGGGACCAGCGTTCCGGGGCTTTAGTTGAACATGCAGATTCTCCAAGCTGTAGGATGTGAGCTCCCACATACACATTTCTAGATGTCCAGGAGGGTGTGCTATTGCATATCATGGCTATAGACAATCAGCTGGCCAATATCTATTCTCGGTGATTGGAGGAAAGACTGGTTTCAGGTACACGTCGTAGCAAGCAGCCGGGTGACTTACAGTTGACGTTATGAAACAGACTTAGGGAGCACGTTCAATCACTCCTCTAGCAGGCAAGATAGTCAAGGCAGGAAAAGCCTTCTAGAAGGTGGAACAGCATGCATAAAAAATGGTGAGAAGATGGGGTACCTGGGTGGCTCAGTCGGTTAAGTGTTCGACTTCGGCTCAGGTCATGATCTCGCAGTTTGTGGGTTGGAGCCCTGTGTCAGGCTCTGTGCGACAGCTCAGAGCCTGGAGCCTGCTATAGATTCTGTGTCTCCCTCTCTCTCTGCCCCTCCCCCACTCTCATTCTGTCTCTCAAAAATAAATGAACATTAAAAAAATTTTTTAAAAATGATGAGAAGAAAGGGGCAATGGTGAGGATATGATTTAGCTGGAGCAGGGTTTCTCTGTGGGTGTGTGAAAATTAATAAAGGGAATCTTCACTGAAGTGCAGTCTGGATGTTTGGCAGGGGGAGCTCTCACACCCTACCACTTGACCTCAATTGCAAATCCAACAGGAAGAGAGGGACCTTGAAAGTCCACACTACTTTAGATATGACTTTACTATCCCAGCAGGTAGTATAAAGGCTTCCCCCTCCCTCAGCAAAGGCTAGCCAATGAGAGACTGTCACAACCCAGCCAACAAGAAGCCACTATGCTTTGAAGTCCCAGTTTACGCCAAGAGGATTTTTGTTTGTAACAGTTCTGCCAAGCCCCTGCCCCTATAAAAGAACGCTCCTGTCCTTTGTTGGGCAGACTCGTCTGTGGTTTTTGCCATAGTTTGCCTGTCTTGGGTTGCAATTCTTTGCTATTTCCAAATAAACCCATTTTTGCTGGTAAACTAACTGGTAGTTTATTTTTTAAGGTTAAGAGGAGGAATTACAGGGTGAGGGTGGAGACTTTTGCAAGAACCAGTTCACAGAGAACATTAAAGCCCATCTAAGTGGAGAGTCTCTTGAGGCAAGCTCAGCAAGCGGATGTCGTGGTCCCAACTGCATTTTCAAGGATTAATGTGACAGCAGATTGGAGGATGGGTTAGAGGGGGACACCAGAACCAGCTATGTCCAGGTGACGTTCTCGCTGAGCTTTCTCCCTCCCTAGTCTCTGAGCTCCTCCACTGCTGTGTTTCCTCCTACCTCTGCAGCTCAGACTCCTTCTTATTCACCTGCTCACCGTCCCCCCACCCCGGCCCATCCCTTAGTGTTCCAGGGTCCTGTCCCCTGGTTCCTATCCTGCATCTGCACTCTCTCTCTGATGACCTTACCCACTGTCACAGCTACAACAGCAGGGGTGTGGCATCTGCATCTGTGAACCACCCTGGAGGGCTAGGTACTTAGTTATATGACAGACTTCCTCTGGCTTCAGAAGCTGCCCCACCCCTGCTCCTTCTGCCTTCTGTCCAGATGCTTGTACTTCCCCTTTCTGCTTGGATCCTGAAACTTGTCAACATCTTCTGCATTTCTACCTCCATCCCTCTGTTCACAGTCTTTATATGTCCCTTACATGCCATCCCTCCCTTTGATCTCCACCTGTAGAAATCCTTCTTGGGCCACAAACAGGTTCAAATGTCAGCTGCTGCCCGCCCCCGCCCCCCAGCCCTGTGATCTCCATGACCTTCCTTTTGCTGTGTTTCACATGGGGGCACACGTGGTCCTCATTTCTCCAGGGTGGGTGTGGGCTAAGGCTCTGTGACATTGTGGCCCTTCAGGGAACCAGCCTATATACCCTGAATATAGGGGATGGGTCTCACCCTGAATGGGGGTTATTTTATGAGGCAAGACCCTCAAAGGGAATGACCCCTAGGTGGCTCTCAGAGTGACCGTTTTTCCCTGGGAGGCAGTTGGCCGGGATGGGTTGGATTCCTGGGTGTGTGAACTTTGTGCCCTGACACTTCCCCCTCTCTCCCTCCATGTTCACTGGCTTCGTTCTCTCAGTGTGCAGTAGAGACTTTGTGAATGAGTCATTTCAGTTGAACTTAGGGAGGCCAAGGGGATGTGTGCTGCTCCAGGGTTGCCAGAAGCTCCTGGGCTGGTTGGTGTGCATGCAGGGTGAAGCCTCCCCGAGGCAGGCAGAGCTGGTGGTGGGTCTCTCTCCCCAGCCCCCTCCCAAGATGCTTCCTCAGCTCAGAACTTGCAAAGTGCTAGCTGTTGTTTTACTAAGCAGGTGATTCCTTTACAGCAGAATCAATGTGGCTTCTGGAAGATCAGGGGCTGGGTCTTGGTCATCTTATTTGAGCCCAGAGCCCAAGCACTGAGACTCTCTCTGAGCTGGCTCAATAAATACTTTTTATTTTCTTCTCATCTTGCCTCCCTCCCCTGCTCCTCCCATCCACAGGAACACACATTTACTGCGGGATGAATATAATTTACCAGTTTGAAAGTGAGGGGACAGGGAGAAATGGAAGTCTGTGCACATTTGTAGTTGATGGCTGAGTGTGTGTGCATTGATGTGAGAGTGTGAGCATACTGGTGTGTGAGCATGTATCCGTGTGCATTGTGTGAGTGTGCGTGTGTGTGTTGGTGTGTCTGAGCATGCATGTGTGTGTGTGTGGGGGGGGGTGTGGGTATGTAGGAAGCAGTGAAACTAGAAAAGAGGTGCCTGGGGGCAAGTTGAATGGCCAGGGAGGGAGGGGCAGCGTTTGTCCTGGATCACAGCGGTCTATTTTCACTATCCAGTTTGTCTCTGTCCTTTAGACACAGCCCAGCCCTTGGCCCGAGTCTGCTTCTCTGGCCTGTAGTCCTAATTCAGCCGAAGGGCTTCAGCTGCGGGGGGGGGGGGGGGTCCATTTGGGAGGGAGCAGGTGTTTCCTCTCCCCAGGTCCGCCACATCTTTCTTCATTTACCAGCACGTTTTGCTTCTGTTCAACAACAGGCACCAGGCAGGCGGCTGTCTCACGCGTGGCCCTGCCCTCCCCTTTGTCCCTCATAAAGACACCAGCCACATGACCTCAAATGTTTCCTGGAGAGAGCGACTGCCTTTTCTAGGTAAGGATGGTGACTTCCATGACCCCTCCTCCCCCTGCAGCACCGAGCTGTGTAAATGGCAAGGCCCATCCATTAAAAAAAAAAAAAAAAAGGTTCTAATAAGAGGAAACATTCCTATCCATTTTCATGCTGCTCTGGAAAACGTTCAATAAAAATAGCTTTAAGGCTTTAATACTTAACGCTTTAAGATTTCTCTTATAGTGTTGTGACTGAATAAAAAAAATCCCATTTTTCATGAAGATAAAATTATTCAAGTTATTATATAAAATATATAACACTCCAGATATATATATTTATTTCTATACAGACCAGAAACACACAAAAAGTCAGTGAGGTCCAGAATCTACGTTGTGTCAGCCGTCAGTGGGCTCAACAGGTCCTAAAACATGTGACCAGAAGAAAGCCTCGATTCCATTTTAGGCCCTGACCACAGTCCAGTGACGGGTTCAATTCTGAAGTTTCCTTTCAAAATGGGAGCTCGTTTTTGTACAGTGCTTAGTTGTTTATTTACTTTGTTACGGCACACTGGAGAAGAAGGGGGGCCTTGTGAATCCATGCATGCGTAGCCTGACATGGAGATATGTTAATTAGTTATTTAATATGGCTACAGTTATTTCCCAAGGAAAAAAAATCCACAAACACAAGTAATTGCTATTAATCTTAATTATTATAATAACCTTCCTATAAACAATAACTGTCTGGCTACCCTATCACGTGCTTATTTCATTACTGACAAGAGAGATCTTTAAAATCTCATGATAAATTAATGCTTTTACCATTAGCTTCAGTATGTTGGCCATGGGGAAGAAAAATGATTGCACAGTTTATAAAGCTGTTGAAAAACTGCTTCTGGTCTAGCTCTAATACTCTAGATTTCTCATCCTAATATAATTCTTTTTTTTATTTCCTTTTCTCCAAACCTCTTCCCAATTTTGACTCTTTCTCTGTTTAAATGACTTTTGTTTCCTAATTGCCCTGAGTGGATGCATGTGTCTGTCTTGTAATGATGTTTACAAGAATCCTCAAAGGGTTTAGTGATTGGTCTCTGATACAAATGCCTGTGTTGTTGATGGGTTATTTGCTTATTTAATTTTTGCCTCAGGCCACAGCAGATCATGCTTAGCCTTGTCTGGAATAACTAAGGGGGATGTATTTATTTAGCACTTCTAGATTTATTATGAATGAGCAGAATGATTAAGACACCTGCCCATAGATATCCAGTGAGTTAGTTATAGAAACATGACCACGATGGACCTATGTTTGGGTTGCCAAATGCTGGATCCCAAAATATCACCAGCACAGCCTGTAGATAAGCAAAGCTGAGTTTATTGCTTCCCGTGACAAGACAATGCCAGCTGAATCAGTCTTAGTTGCATCTTGCTGGGGGAAGAGCATAGCTGGAATATTTAATGAAAATTTCAAGTCTAGCTTAAGGTGGATCTTTCAGTGCGGAAGCTTGGTTAGGGCGAGGTAAGAATCATGATTTAATAGGTTAGGATTGGTGAATCCACCAGAGTAAGGAGTTTGAGGAGAGGGGTTTAAAGAGTCTTGGGCTATAAACTGCCATTTGATGTTTTCTATTCAAGAGTTGAGTCTTTCAGAAAGTTCCTGATTTGAATAACTTTTACTTCTGAGCAAGTCTCCAGGAAAACTGAAGTCATCTTAAGCTGGGTAGTGAATTGTGTGGATGGTTTGATTCTACTTTACTATGTATATTAGTTATTTCTACATTTAGTTATTCTTTAGTCATCTTTAATGCTTGCTGATTTTGCACTTATACTACCAGGCTACTGTCTATTTCATATCAGCTGTGAGCATAGCAGTGAATTCTCCCTCCCCCACCCCAAAGACACTGAACACTTTGAAATAGAAACAAAAATTTTAGTCCCTCTTGACCTTGAGCCATAATGTCAAAGTTGACCTTGACAGAAATACCTCCCTATACAAGTGAAAGCTAGAGGTACTCTGGATGAAATTACTCTTTGAGACCCTGTCTCCCTGGACTTGGAGAAACTCATGGGAGATACTTGGGCTCGAATATGTTGTGCTTGGGTATTTCTAACCTTTGAGCCAGTGGTTCTCAGTGTGCCTTGGTACACTAGAGAGGCAATTGTGAACCCTTACAGACAAGCAGCCAGTACAATGAACACGGTATAAAATTAACTTGTAGTAACCCACTCTGGTGGGGCCAAGAATGGAATATTGTGTTGTGACACAGCTTACAGACGGTAAAATATGTTGCCAGAGTGATCGCATCATGACACATCTGTGCCATGGAGTGATCACGTGTTCATTGCAAAACACAAGTGCTTTGTCTCCTTTATATGTAGAAGAGCAAGTAAATTGATCTAGTCATGCAGTGACACTGTGCTGAAATGAATAGTGTGACAATTTGCGTGGAATGTAGTCCCTTCAAGTGTACTGGCAAAAATTCTAATATTTGAAAGTATGCTGTAAACATGAAAATTAGAGTGCTGCTTCAAACAGTCTGTTAACATTTTAGTTGGGGTAACTCTAGCTCTTCACATATACTGTCCCAACTGCAATGGCTCAACATAATAAAGCCTTAGTAACACAGTAAAGGTTTATTTCTCTCTCATGTAACAGTCCACTTTGGGTGCTCCCAGTGGGCAGGCGATGTTTCTCCAAACGGTAGTGCAGGAATCCAGACATTTTCCGTCTTTACGCTCCACCATTGCCGGGGGCCTCAGAGTCTTCTGTTTCCGGCTGCCAGAAGGGGAAAGGGAGGGAGGAGATGAAAATACCCTTCTGAAAACCCCCAGCCTAAGAGTGGTATACATCTCTTCCATGCACATTCCTTTGGAAAGAGTGGGGACATATTTAAATGCAAGGGATGAGCTGGAAAACGCAGTCCCTGACTTGACAGCATAGAAGGGGCTGCATAACTTGATGGACAACTAGTTTTCCCTGCCACAGTCTGCCCCTTGGATGCCTGAAGTCTGTGCACACCCTTCTCACCCTAGGACCACCTTCACCTCTCCCTATGCATCCAGTTCAATTCCTGGAATTTGAACAATTAGGCCTGCCTGAGGCTTATTGTGATCTAGTAACCAGTGAACCAAGACAGGCAATCTGCCCCTCCTCCTCCCCACCCAGTGTAAACAGTGGAGCAGAGGCAGCATTTGCACAGCAAACTTTACGGCTCACAAGAGGGGGGAGCGGAGACACAGTGGACATCCGTCCATTGTGGAAAGTCCTGGCCAGCTGTGGGGAGGTCCCTTGATGAGCCCTGACTCTGCTCTTGGGGAGGAACTCTCTTGTCCACTCTTCCCATGGCCCTGCTCCATTCTCTGGAAGGTTTCTTTCTGTCCATCACCCTGTATCTGAACACAGCTGATGGGCACTGGGGAGGGTTCCCTCCTTGCTTGTTTCTTCCTGGTACAAGTTGAAGGGGCTTGAGGATTCCTTAATATGAGGATTCCTTAATAATCACAGCCCCCCCCCCCTCACTTTTTAAGGCCAGGATTATAGTGTTCTTGGTAATATAATTTTGTCAAAAATTTAACAGGCTTCTGATCTTCTTGCTTATTTATGGTTTCATATGCCCATAACTTCACCCAAAGTTCCTTGCTAGATATAATTGTTAAGCCAACCTTATTTATTTGCTTATTTTTTTTTCATTCTTTTGTCTCTCAGCATGATGGCAGCTACCTTGAGACCATCCAAAACAATAAGCGTGGGTGGGACAGTGGCATCCTTAATTTATTCTATGCTGCAGGATTGAGTTTTCTTGCTTAACTGAGAAATCTTAATGGAACTTGGTGACCTAAAGTTTGTTTCAATCTTTTTTTTTAAGTTTATTTATTTATTTTGAGAGAGAGAGAGAGAGGGCTGGGGAGGAGCAGAGAGAGAGAGAGAGAGAGCACCCCCAATTGGCTCCGTGCTGTCAGCATGGAGCCCAAAGTAGGGTTCCATCTCACAACTCTGGGGGATCACGACCTGGGCCAAAACCAAGAGTCAGACACTTAACCGACTGAGCCACACAGGCACCCCCAAGTACGTCTCAGTCTTATCTTTTACTATTTGGGGTATAGCAGGTGCGTTCTGATTTCTGGCTTCTCTCTATTTCTTTTAATTTTTTGTTTGCAAAGCAGCCAATATTTTTCCTCAGCTCATATCTTTTTGTTATCCCTTGTTAAATGTGGGGAGGAGCAACTGGCACATAGTAATGTTCTGGCTCTTTCCAACTATTTCCTTTAAAGCCATAAGCTTAGTGATAGTTGTGTTTTGCCATTGCACAATGTGGGTTTACAACTTTCCAGTGTCTGAGATCTATAGCTTTACCATGTGCTGCCCCATCACAAGGGGGACAGCACGTACTTTATATTTTTGTTACTGTGGCACACCACTTGTTTTGCAAAGTCCACCTTCTCTGTGTCACCATCTTCTCTGGCCACTCTAGACCACACTCACCTCTCCCTCTCATGGCTCCTCCATCCGAACCCAAGTTTCTGAGCTTGTCATGGTCTTTCAAATGTTCTTGGCATTTTTTGTGATGAATTTCATTTGATTATTTGTCACAAATTATGAGTAATTTTTCAATTGATCTTTTCTGCTTACAAAGTGTGTCATTAATTTAACACTATAGCTAAGCTGTTGCATTCTGGAAATGAATGGAGACAGACTCTGAATGTGAGCAGTTCATGGAGGCCTGGTTCTAACTGTTTGCATTTCCATGGGGATGGATTGATTTTAATTTTTTTAAATGTTTATTTATTCCTGAGACAGAGACAGAGGGCAAACAGGGGAGGGGCAGAGAGAGAGGGAGACACAGAACCTGAAGCAGGCTCCAGGCTCTGAGCTGTCAGCACAGAGCCCGACACGGGGCTCGAACCCATGAACTGGGTGAGATCATGACCTGAGCCAAAGTCGGACGCTTAACCAACTGAGCCACCCAGGCGCCCCTGGGTTGATTTTAATGTCAGTTGGGGAAGCACATTCATAAGGGGACAGGTTGTGGCCACCATTGGTATAGTGAAGTCAGGTGGTGCACATTTTCTATGTAGTACATGGCAGTATCAGAATTGTTTTCTAGGTAAATACGTGAGTGTGTCCAGTTCAATCAATAAAATGCCACTGAACATAAAACACTTATATTCTGTGGTTATTGTGGTCTACTTTTTGGTAAATCGTATATATTGGAGGTGTTCAACATGATATATACATATACATTGTGAAATGATTACCATAATTAATTAATTAACACACCCATCACCTCACATAGTTACTGTGTGTATGTGTGTGTATATGTGGTGAGAAAAGATCTACTCTCTCAACAAATGTCAAATATATAATACAGTATTTTTATCTGTAGTCACCAGACTGTACATTAGATCCCCAGAACTTAGTCATCTTATAACTGAAAGTTTGTACCCTTTTAAAAAAATTTTTTTAAGTTTATTTCTTTTGAAAGAGACAGAGAGAGAGAGGTGGGGAGGGGCAGAGAGAGAGAGGGAGGGAGAGAATCCCAAGCAGGCTCCATACTGTCAGCACACAGCCTGACGCTGGATCTCACGAACTGTGAGATCATGACCAGAGCTGAAATCAAGAGTTGGATACTTAACTGATTGAGCCACTCAGGCTCCTCTGAAAGTTTTACCCCCTTTGACTGACATCTCCCCTTATTTCCTGCCCCCCCAACGCCTAGCAACCACTGTTCTATTTTCTATTTCTATGAGTTGAACTTTCCATGTTCACATTTTATAGTTAGGTCAGGAAGATATTTAGTGAAATCTAGCTTTGTGGTAGAACATCATATGTTCTTGGAGTCCTATTTGGTTGAATCAGCCAATGTCGAAAGTCTGCTGGGTGGGAATTTTGGTCAGGGACTCGCTTTATCCAGGTAAGATGGAAAGATCTGTATCTGTCAGGATAGACTGTGTTATGCTGTGGAAATGAGCACCACCCTCAACTCTCAGTGGGCTGACCTAAAAAAGGTAATTTCTCACTCACATCACTGTCTGATGTGCGTTGAGGGGCTTTTCTGGCAGCTTTGCCTCAGGCAGTGATGAAGGTAAAAGGGACTTCTTCCACTTTGTCATGTTGCTTTTTTCAATACACTGCCTCCACTGTTGAAGCTGAGGGGAAGAAGAATGTGGGCAATTGTTTGGGAGTTTCATGGCCGAGATTGAAAATCCTATATATAATTTCTACCCACAACCCATATCACCTGTCCCCAGTGTAACTGCAAGGAAGCCTGGAAAATGTGGTCTTCCCATGGGTCTAGGCAGGGGAAATGAGATTAGTGAGCCAGTTTCTGCTTTGGAATTCTAATGGTATCCCTCCAAATGTGCTGTGGGGAGAGGGGACAAGCCTGAGGGGACAGGAAGGAGGCATGATACATGTCACAAATGGAATCTGCTGGCTGTGGAAGTGATTATTGCGTGTTGGATATGATGGAGTGGGAGAATCCCCATTTTGTGCTGAGCTTCTGGGAGAAAGGTAGCGGGCTGCTTTTGATTGGAGTGGGAAGGAGACACAACAGCTGTTGCATATAAGCCTTTGCTCATGCCTCTCTTCTGACCTCAGTTTTGTTTTTTTTCATCATGAGAAATTGATCTTTCACAGACTAACACCATTTTGAGCCAGCTGAGGTGGCCTCACAACCATGAAGATGTAGAGATAGGTTCTAATGATTTGCTGGGCTTGGTTTGCCTGTAGCACATGTGGGGTTAAGATTTCCTCCACCTCCCTTAAATACCTCCCTGTTTCTTTCCAAGATGAGTGCATCATGGCTGTCTGCACAGAGTGTGCTGAAGTGGAAATGGGGCCATTTGGTCATTATTTGGTGAACTTGTGTCCTTCTGGTAATGAAAAGGATACTTAGCCAATAAGCACATGAAAAGATGCTCCCTATCACTAGGGAAATCATTAGGGAAATGAAAACAAAAACCACAGTGAGATATATATATATATTATATATATTATAATATAATATAATATAATATATTATATATATATTATATATTATATTATATATTATATTATATATTATATTATATATATATACAATATTCACAAGTGTTGGTGAGGATGTGTAGAATTGGAATCCTTATGTACTGGTGGGAATGTAAAATGGTGTAGCCTTTATGGAAAATAGTATGAAAGTTCCTCAAAAAATTAAAAATAGAATTACCATATGATACAGCAATTCTACTTCTGGGTATATGCCCCAAAGAAATGAAAACAGTGACTCAAACAGATATTTGTACACCCATGTTCATAGCAGTATTATTCATGATGGCTAAAAGGAGGAAGTGACCTACATATCCATTACAGATGAATAGATAAACAAGATGAGGTATATACATGCGGTGCAATGTTATTCAGCCTTAAAAAGGAGGGATATTCTGACACATGACATAGCATATGGATGAGCCTTGAAGATGTTTTGCTAACTGAAATAAGCCAGTCATAAAAAGGCAAATACTGTATGATACCACTTATAGGAGGTATTCACAGTAGTCGTATTCACAGAGACAGAAAGTAGCCTGGTGGTTGCCAGGGGTGGGGGAAGGGAGAAATGGAGAGTTAGTGTTAATTGGGTATAGGGTTTCAGCTGGGGAAGATGAAAAAGTTCTGGAGATGGACAGTGGTGATGATTCCACAATTAGGTGAATGGCCTCAAGCCCTTTGAACTGTACAATTGAAAGTAGTTAAAATGGTAAATGTTATATGTATCTTACCACATTTAAAAAACATATTTTCCCGAATTTCCTACCATCTAAACATGTGTGGAGCCTGAGAGAGGGGGTTAAGTGGGTTCTGGGTGAGGATGACCGACCCAGAGTGAAGGTAGAGCACAGTAGCCGTCCATTTTGGGTTGGCGACCACACATGAAGCTGACCCATCTGTAAACAGAGCTCAGTCTTTTCCTGCTTCCATCCGAAGGTTATAAGCGTCTCCTCCTGTAGCCATGGGTGTGGGCTGAAGGAGAGGTGCCGGTGCAGCAGTAGTGGGTGACAGGTGTTCGGGCCATTTGCTCCTGCAGCTTCCTCGTGCCTGTGGCTCTGTTTGTGCCCTTCCCAGATCCAGATGTACCACTTAGATCTTACTGTGGATTGCTGCTGGGCTCATACGACCTTAGGACTTGGAGGATCTGACAGGATCCAGTTTATGGTGGGTGGTTCTGGCCACATGGTCTTCTGGCAGCAGCAGGAGCAGATTTCTGGTCTCTGCTGGGTCCATTGTCACTCCAGAAACTAGTTTTTGAGTGGCGTATACTCTCCTGCTGCAGATGGCATAGTCTTGCTCCAGAACACCAGGGGATGACGCTGGGATTTCTCCTATGAGAGTTTGCTGTAAATGTCACATGGCATCTTTTCCCTTCCCTTTTTACAGACTGGCAAATCAAGATAGATGAAGGTACATGTCAGGAAAAATCAGGTAAAAAAGATGGTGGTGTAGTCTCTTGAATCAGGACTGGTGGATGTAGGGAGATGCAGAAGGAAATTGCTGTCTCCCTTTCAAGTGTTAGTTCTATGTGAGTTTTATTCAGATCATGTATGTGCATTATTTTGATACAGATAAGTGTTAGTTACAAACAAATATTATAATCACCACTTCATTTACTCACGCATTAATGCCAGCTTTTATTCATTTGTTCAGTCATTCAATAAGTATTTCTTGAGCTCCTTTTTCCTCCGGGGTAGACATTGGGCTGGATATAGGGGAAGGAGAGATGAAGAATCATGGGTCTTAACTGGAGAACAGACAGCCTGGGATGATCCATGCTGTATCAGATATGAGCACCAACAGTGGAGTGCCCAATTCTGGGGAATTTTCTCTTGGTGGCTTCTGGGAGAGTACTCCCACCGACAGTCTTCGTTCAGGCCAACCTGAATATGACAGTCTGATAGTTGTAGGGTCTGGGTGTCTTCCTGGGTTGGTATCTTGTGAACTCGCACTGGCAGAGATGAGGTGGGGGTGACTCTGGGGCACTGTCCTCAGATCCAGATGGTTGCTGTCTCTTGCTTGCTATCTGTGGGGGGAAAAGGGCCAGGTGGAGGAGGAAGAATGGCCTGAGCTGAGAAGGAGGGAGCCTGGGAGGAAGAGAGACGTGACTGAGGCCACTACTGAGAGATTGCCAGGGAGAAAAAGTGGGACTTTTGTTTAGATGTTGTTTTCAAGTACCGTTGAAGTGATTTCTCGTTTTTATTTTCCATCTTGATGGAAATTTTGTTATTTTTACACTGTCACAGAACAAATGGAGCTGTGACTTAGAGATCACAATGTATATAGCTGTTTTGATGTACTTTTGACAGTTCCAGCACGTTTCTGACAGGCACTACTTTTTTCTTCTCTGGGATATTGGGAGTGGGGAGACGGGCTTCTCAGATGCTCTGCTTAGGCTCCGGGCTATGTCCATGTATGAAGACTTGTGGGGTCATGTGGAAACTTCTGAGAAGCCAGCCCCAGGCCTCGGAGACCCTGCGAGTGAGGACTGAGCTCCTGTGAAGGGGTGAATGGGGGGCGTGTGGAGGCAGAGGTGGGCTCTCAGGGCGTGGGGTGGTCAGTATCAGCCTCTCAGCAGAAATCAAAGTCACAGTCCTCACAGAAGAAGAGGAGATCCCTGAGCTGAGCGGGAGGTGGCCATGGCAGGTCCTGCGTGGAGACATGAGTAGGGCAAGTTGACAGTGGGCAGTGAGGTCAGGGGACACCAGCACCCACTGAAAAACTGCGTATTAAGGCTGGAACTTTGACTGTGTGCCTGAGGTGTCCTGAATATCCTTGGACCTGGTTTCCCTGGTTTCTCGTAGGATGAGCACATGTGAGGCCTGGAGCGGGTAGGGAAGAGGAGGGGGAAAGTCGTCAGGCAGAATGGTCCCCTTGAAATGCCCACTAAGAAGTGGACTGCTGGAGTGCCACATCTGTGAAGCTTTCCCTGATCACCTTTCACTGATTCAACTGGCCACTTTCTCCTTTGAATCCTCACTGAAACCCCTCACAAATACTTCTGCAACATGCTATTGTAAATAACAATAATGGTTGATAAAGTGCTTGCTATGTGCCAATCTCTTCTGCCTTATCTTATTTAACTCCCACAGCCATGCTATGAGGTCAGAACTGAGGCTTACAGAAGTTAGGTTCACTGTTTTATATGTCTGATTCCTCTACACCACTGGGAGCCCATGGCAGGTGTGGGCTGTGTCTTTTTCACCTTTATATACTGGGGCATGACGCTGCTTTCTTGTTCAGTGATTGAGTGTGTGAGTGCATGGACTGAAGTCAGGCACCAACCCTTCTCCAGAGAAAAGACTGTCCAATTTTATTTCTACTGGTTTTACATCTCATATTCTATGTTCTGAATCTTTCAAGCAGCCTCCTGACCTGTGAGTTGGCCCCTGAGGTCTAGAGATGTCTTTCTAAATGCCAGGATGAAATAGGTTTTCCAGAACCCCTGGAAGGAGGGTCCATCATCAACTATTGACAAAAGTATTCAACCCAGAGGCAATCCAGGCTTGAGCTTGTTCATTCCATCAGGTCTTTAGGGATGGAATGGGGTGAGGAATGGCTTCCAGGTCTAAAGAACCATTTTTAATGTTCATGATCATTATACAGTTATCTTTAGTAATCTGTCCTTATGGTCTGGCTCCTACAGAGTAGTCATGCTGTGGCTTGTGGAAACCCCTTTAGACCCCTTTAAACATTAGACTGGATACTCTGGAAGTACCAAGCACTGTGCTTAAGATTCTACAGGGCTTGAACAAGACAGTCAAGGCAGGACATGTGCTAAGACACCCTCTTCTCTTAAGAGGAGGCACAGAATAGTCTTTATGTCTAGACTCAAGAGCCAGACTGCTTGGGTTCAAGTCTGACCTGTGCTGGCTATCTGGCCTTGGGAAAATTGGATCCTCTGTGCCTTGTTTTCACCATTACAGAGAGTCATTTTCATACCATCTGGGGTTTTAGTTTTTAAAAAATTTTATTGAAATATGACATACATATAGAAATGTGCACAAATACAAGGGTATGGCTGATTGGATTTTCATAGAGTGAACACACCTGTAAAACCAGTACCCAGCATGTCTTCAGCACGTCAAAATCCTCCCTCATGCCTCCTCAGAGCAGGAGAAGGTATATTATTCCCCACCCCAAGGTTAACCACAAACCTCACTTCTAACCCTGTAGGTTAACTAGTTGTGCCTGTCTGTGAACTTTACAGAGATAGAATTATACAATAGGTGGTCTTTTGTGTTTAGTTTTCTTCTCAGCATCATGTTTGTGAGATTCTTCCTTATTGTTGTATGTAATTGTAATTATTCATTTCCATTTAATTATTTAATAATTCCCATTTACAGGAAGGTGCCAGTACCATAGTGTTGCTATGGTACATGTCTTCTGGTGCACACATGCACATATTTCTTGTCGGGCACATAACTAGGAATGGAATGGCTGGGTCATAAGGTATGTGTATGTTCAGCTTTAGTAGATATGCTGGTCAGTTTTCCACAGTGGTTGTACAACCATCAGTGAGGGAGATCCTCAGCTGCCCCATGTCCAAATCAACCATGAGATTTTCTTTTTCACTGTAGCCCTTCTGGTAGGTCCCCAGCTACACTGGGGGATATAGTTGGCACACCATGAAGTCATTTGGATAATTAGTTATGTTGATGTCTGAAAAGCACTTAGTGCCTGCACAGCGTGAGCGTGTGCCATCATTAGTCCAAGCTCAGGTGTCTTGGGAGGTGAGGGATGTCCCAGGTGCCACCTCCCCTCAAGAAGTCACAGTGTACATTTCTTGACTCCCCTGTTCCAGCATGAGCTATCGTGTCTGGGATTTGAAGTTGTCAGTGACTGTGGCTGGGATTCTTGGAACTGAGTGATTGAGGAATCCAGGATCCCTAGTGATTGGAGGATGAGACCGACACTTTGCTTCCCAGAGTCTTTTAATGACTGGTTCCCCAGGAGGGATTTCTCCTCTGACTACCTACCTGGCTCCTACTAAGAGCTGGGCAGAGAAGTGCTGGAGCAGGTGCTAAGTTATGATTTAGGGTTTTTTCTCCTAAGATGTTCCAAGCTCAAGAGCGCTGGGCACATTCTGTAGCCTAAAGGGGTCTCCTGCTGCACAGGCACTGAGGATTGGGAAGGGGCAGGGAGAGGGCACCAGGTTTCTGTGGAGGTCGCCCTGGGAATTGAGATGGCAGTCTGTTTCCCTGGAATCCTTCTTCCTCACGTTTCCAAGACATCCTAAACTCCAGTCCCTCCTTTTTCCCTGCATGCAGCCAGTGGCCAAGATCAGTCTATATTACGTTCTAATTCTCTGACATCCGTTCTCACAGTTTCTGCCTTGTGCCTGGACTCTTGGAATAGTCTCCAGCTGCTTCCAGAGAGTTCTTTCCAAGAGAACCTGACTATATTAGTTTGCTAGGGCTGCCATAACAAAGTACTCCAGCCTGGAGTCTCACACAACAGAAATGTATTTTCTCACCCTTCTGGAGGCTGGAATAAGGTCAAGGGGTTGACAAAGTTGGTTCCTTCTGAGGCCCCTCTCCTTAGCTTGTAGACAGCTGCTTTCCCTGTGTGTCCTCACGTGGTTGTCTGTGCCTTGCTACGTCTTCATCTCCTCTTCTTATGAAGACATCAGTCATATTGGATTACAGTCCACTCACATGACTTCATTCAACCTTAATCACCTTTTTTACAGGCCTTATCTCCAAATACAGCCAACATTCTGAGGTGCTAGAATTTCAGCATATGAATTTAAGTGGGGGGACACAATTCAGTCCACAATGCTGACAATGCCTTTTTCTACATGTGACACATCTCCTTAAACATGATTTTATTTTGCTTTCTTGCCTTTGCTCATGCCTTTCTCCTGGTTCTAGGTTGTTTCCCTTTATCTCTGTTTCCAGAGCTCTGTTCCCACATCCACCAGGGAGCCTTCAGTCCTCACAGACTGCTCTCCATGCATGCCTGTCATGCTCTCCTTCTGTTCCACTGGACTGAAGACTTAATCCCAATTTTCTTCTGTTTCCCTGTTGTTTCACAGAGTGTGTTATGCCGATCCAACCTGACTCTGTGCTCCTTGAGGACATAACTCATATTTGTTATTCACTTTTGCATCTGTTTTATGTCAGGCATGTAGCTGGTGATAAATACTATTGTGGATTGGTTAAAAACTGCCTTCCACATGCCCCGTGAGAAGTTCCACTTACCAAGCAAAATACCTCTGGTGTGAGGTGGGAGGCTCCTGTCGTCCTCGACTGGCTTCAGGAGCCTGTGGCAAAGTCATTTTCAGTTTAAGAGGCAATGAATTCAGAGACCTGGGAAAGGTTTAAACATGAGTCTTAAATTATTTGCTTAGCTTTGATTTTTATTTTACAAGATTCTGGGCAGCGCTGGGAGCTATTTGCAGAAGGGGTGTGTAAGAGAGATGAAGAGACTGGGTTTACCTAGATGTTGCCTCATAGAAAAATATGTGTGCACTGGGCAGGGTCTTCTCTGGTTCAGAGGCATGAAAAACTCTGGGTTCTGACCCTGGGCTCATGAGAAGGAGATTTGATTTCTGTTCTTGCCTTTTTGTCCCTCTGCTGGGGATGCATTGAGCTAAGCCACTGTTGAGAATGGCCCCTCTGAGGAAGCAAAGGAAGATCGGCTATTTATAGGCTGAAGTCAGACGTGACCCACCTTTTCAGCCTGTAATTTACAGTATATGATGAGAAAATGAACTTCTATTGCCGCAGGAATGTGGAAGGACAGGAGACCGATTTTTCAGCAGCTTGGGGTTTGGCTTATGTGCTTATGAAATGTCTGTGAAAATGGCCACTTTGCTTTGCCAGAAGACTGCATTCCCTGGTCCACAGTCATTGATGCAAAGGGTGCCCATGTCCTGTCTCTCTCAGGGACTGTGGGCATCTTCGCAGCTGTGTAGATGGTGTAGGGAGGGAAGTTTCTGTAATGGGGAGAGAGAAAAAGAGGGTCAGGGAGGAATAGCAGGGAGACAATAGATTTAAGGCAGTGCTCTGGTTTTTCCAAAGCAGGAAGAGTAGTTCTAAGGAGCGGCTTCCCTGGGGGTGGCTTCGACTGACCTCTGACCAGAATCTTGGCTATTGTTTGGGCTATAGCTCCTGGCCTGAGTCTGAGCCCTTGAGGAAGCTCAGAGATTGATGATAACTTTCCAGCCCTCAACAGACTATTTCTGGAGCTCTCCAAAGAACATGCGAAACACAGTGTGTGCTCAATCAAGTAACAAACTTTTATCAAATATTGGCCACAGGCTAGGCACTGAGCTAGGTGTAAAGGTGAATAAAACATACATTGACCCTGCTCTGAATTTAGAGGGGAGACTGTCACCATGTCAGGCCTCCTAACCCCCGTATACCCCCAAGCCCTGGCATTCACCAGGGTGCTCTCTGAGGGAGCCTGTGGGATGCACTTGCATCTTTGCTGGCTTCTGAACTAAACCCTTGACTCCTAAACTTACATTTCTGACCTAAATCCATAGCATGAAATAGGTTGTTAGGGAGGTCTTATGGAATGGGATGAAAAGAGACGAGGACAGAACCTTGGAGAAGACCAGGAGGTGAAGCTGAACACACAAAAGCAATGATGAATGAACAGAAAGAGAATTAGAAGTAACAGGAATCTAGGGTCTTGGAAGTGTGGTTATCAGAAAGTTTCAAGAAGAGAGGAACCAATAGTTTTTTTAAGTTTGTTTATTTATTGAGAGAGAGAGAGAGAGAGAGAGAGAGAGAGAGAGAGAGAGAATCTCAAGCAGGCTCAATGCTGTCCGTGCAGAGCCTGACACGGGCTTGATCTCACAAATTGTGAGAGCATGACCTGAGCTGAAATCAAGAGTTGGATGTTTAACCAGCTGAGCCACCCAGGCACCTCAGGAATCAATAGTTTTAAAAGCAGAATAATAAGAATTTGGTAACTGGGAGGTCATAGGGCTGTTGACTGAGAAGAGTGTTAGGAGTGGAAGAAGTTGGTTGAAAAGTGAATGGGAGAGGCAGAGGATGTGGCCAGAGAACTCTCTCTATAGATGTTCATTAGATCATGCTTTTAATTATGTTGTTCAGATTTTCTGTATCTTTGCTAATTTTTGTTCTCTTTAATGTGTTAATTATCTAGAGAGGTGCTAAAATTTCCCATGGTCATTGCTGATTTGTCAACTTCACGTGGTAGTTTTGTCAATCTTCATATATTTTGCAACTGTATTCTTAGGTGTGAACAATGTTGGAATTATGATATCTTCCTGGGATATCATTCTTTGTATTATTGGGTTGTGAACATCTTTGTCTCCAATAATGCTTTCCCCTGAAATTCCATTTTGTCAGACTTCTTTTGGTTGGTATTTATCTGGTATATAATTTTTCCATCTTCTTACATACAATAGCTATCTTTTGTTTTTGAGCATGTTTCTTGTAAATAGCATATAACTAGGTTTCGTTTTTTCTATCCAGTCTGGCAGTCTGGGCTTCAATGGCTTGAATTTCATCCATCTCATTTCTTGTCATTACTGATATATTTGGATGTATTCTATTTTTTTCTTTGCATTTATTTCTCCTCTTCTTTCTTGCCTTCTTTGGATAGGTAGCACTTTCTTTATTATTCCTTATCCTTTCTACTCATTTGGAAGTTATATATTCTTTTCCTGTTTTCCAATGGTCACTTCAAACAATTTCATGTACACTTTACCTAACATCAAAGTTAATCAATAGCTCAGTCATCCTCCTGAAAAATACAAAAACATCAGAAAATTTTAGCTGGGATTACAACTTTCCTTATTATAAATTTCCTTTATCCAGTATTTTTGGTTCCATCTTTGTTTTTATAGTCCTCAAATTAATCTTAATTTTTATTATTTATATTGTTATTATTACACTTATGGACATGTTTATTCATTTCCCCATTTCATCTTACTTCCCACTTCTCTGACTTCTGTTGCCATTTCCCTAATTTTCATCCTTTATATTTGGAGGAAGAAAATTATTCTTTCAGCAAAAGTCTGTTATTGGTAAGGTTTTTTGTTTGTTTTTGTTTTTGTCTTTATTCTTATTCTTCAGTGATAACTTAGCAAGGTATAGAAATCCAAGTGGACAGTTACTTTTTACTCAGTTTTTTAAAAATAATATTCTATTGTCTTCTGCTTCTATTGGGTCTGTTAAGACATTTGCTGATATTCTTTTCAGCCATTGTTAACCTTCCAAGAACATTACCCTGAATTTTATATGATTGATTTTTTTGACTCTTCCTATTGAATTACAGCACAGTTCTACTGGGTTAGTAAAACATGATTTTGCTTGCATATTTTTAGATAAATAAAGGTTGAGATTCTAGTACTGTATTTTATTTCCACTCCTTAATGGATCATCTTGTAAATATCTTGTGGTTGTAAAAGTGGAGTGTGCACAGATTCATCTATTTTAGGAGGCTTATTATCATCTTATGATGCTTGCCTGTGAGAAAAAGGGTGTGTGGGGCAGTTTGTACACATTTAATTTTCTAAATGTAAGAGATAGACTTGGCACTTTGTCCTCTGTGAAGAACAAACCAAAAGAGAGGGGGAATCTGAATATATGAAGAGAGAAGGGAAAGTTGGTGAATAGGGATTGTGGAACGCTTGAAAGGGAGCAGAAGTTTTCTTCCTCTGATATGGGGATTCTGCATTTTCTGCCTTTGATTCTTAAACTTTCAGATCTTTCTTCTGAAGGCAAAGTTCACTCAAGCTACTCCGAATCCCCCATGCTGTCCTTGACCCTAATCATGTTCTTCAGTAACTTCTTTTTGCCTAATGAAAAAAGTCTAAGCATCCAAAATGGCATTAAGGTCCTCTGAGTTTTAGACTTTTCTTAAATTAGACCACTTCTTAAATGGTCTTATCTCCCATTTCTCCTTTTCACTTACTCTGGCTAGTGAGATTAATCGACTTACTGCTTTCTGAACATGCCCTATATATTCTCATCTCCCCAGTTTTGATCCTGAGCCCTCTCACCTTGGCAGGCTAGTTCCTTCCCATTTTCCTATTTTCCTCATCTATCCAGAGATCTCTCTTTCGAGGCCCAACACACATCTCTCCTACTCTATGTTTTTCTTTTCCTGAATCTTTCAACTATGTCTCCATAGAGTCCTGGGCCCTTCCTGGGGATAGTTCTCACCACCTACCTTGTATTGTTATTAAACATAAGTTTCTTCTACCAGACTAAGAAATTCCAAGGGCAGAAAACTTGCCTAAATTTACCCCTGTGATCTTCAGTGTATCTCATAATTAGAGATGCACCCCCCTAAAGGTAATAAATGAATGTAAAAGGGATTTTTATTTACATCCGTATGAAAAGTATTGCCAAGAATTATGAGAGCTATCTGCTAGTTGGATGGCCTTCAGGTTTTACAGCAGGTGGGATAACTTCTGTAGAATATCTGTGAGCCTGAGGGCAGAAGTGGCCTCGTGCTGGGCTCCCCACTCAGCTCTCACCTGTGGAGGGCCCACATAACTCATTCTGAAAACTTGGGTAGCAGAGAAGGAGTGAGAGACTTAATTGGGAGAACAACACTATGGATTCATTGCAAGAGAGAAGACCCCTGACTTTGGTAACTAGGAAGACATGATCCACTCCAAGGTCCACTCCCACTTTGGGGTATCTGGGAGGATGAGTTTGGCTAGTACCCTTCTTTGGGGGCATCTATAAACATGAAGGAGCAAGGAATGGACTAGAATGTCTCTAAGAGATGTTCTACTCTGCCAGTCTCTGGAGCCACTCCAGACAGGACCTCCTTGTCTGTTATCTCCCTTTATTTCTATTTCTTGATAATTTGACTGCATTTGGTTCTTCTTGTGGTATTCAGAGAGGACATGCCAATTAATCTGTCCACCTGGTCCTAATTAAGAATGACCAAGAGGCTAGACATTCATAAGCCTATAATCAGTTTCTGGAGTTTGTCAAGTTTCTCCAAAGGAGTGACACAAAAGCAGTGAGTGGAATCCTGAGATTGTTCCAGAATCTGACAAAGATGAGGATGTATTTTTTGTGATAAAGGCAAGAGCCTGTAGGATCCAGGGCCTCACTGAACCTGAGGATGCCTTGTCATCTGCTTGTAATTCAAAGCTGACAGCTGGGCAGGAACTTTCCAGGAACTTTTGTGAGATCTGATACAGAGCAAAGACTGCAGGAAGGTGTCACAGACTTACACTTTGCCACATTAAGAGAGCAAAGTAGCTTCTGCATTTTTCTCTCCAGGGCTCAGCATGGCCCAGCTAATCAAGGGTTTTGGCAGTATCAGCCACCAAAGACACTTCATTTTCTTGACAACCCCTATTGCATAGGGTGGGTTCTTCAGAAAAATCTACGTCTTGCTTGGCTGACAATGCTGAATACTGTCCTTCTCATCATGAACTCCCAAGGAAGGGGGAAATGAACTTACCTGAATGTGCCCACCCTGTGCTAGGACCTGCACTGGGGACTTGACATGCCAGGCACTCAATACAAGAAGGTTCATGCTCACCCTCCTCCCCTGGGAGTTCATGATAAGGATGACCGTGTGAAATACACTAAGCTTCTTGACATACAAATTAAAGGCTTTGTTCTAAGAACAGCAAATGCCATTGCCTGCAAGAGCAACTTCCAGCAGCTTCTCTGTGCCCGGATTCTGCATGCAGAGCAAACTGCCCACAGGGGGCAGAGGCATTGGCTGGGGAAATTTTATATGATTAGTGGGGTGGAGTCAGACCCTCAGCAGCTCAGCGCCCTGCCAGGCCTGCCGAACAGCCACCCTTGTTCAGAGCAAGACCTTCCACAGCAGATGTTTTCTTTTCTTTTTTTCTGAATTGCTAAATGTGTCTGAATGATGGACGGGACTGGGGAGAGCGGTCGTGGGCCTGAATTCTTTGATGCTTCGGCATGTTGTGGGTTCCAGGAGGCAGGGATGGCCAGCCAGTCAGTTTCTGGGAGCCATTCAACACTCGCTCACTAAACCTTTCCTGTACACCCGGCAGTCCCTGTGCTGTTTGCTGTCACTGTACCAAGATGGTGCCTTCCGTCAAGGATGCCCTGAGTCTAGTGGGGGAGCCAGAGGTACACAAGGATCTGAGGCAGAATGTGAACAGTGTGGTGCAGTGTGCTCAGTCTTTTCAACATATGTCTCCTGTGGAGAAACATAAATCTTGAAAATTCCTTTAAACTTTGTGTTTCAAAAGCAAGAGTAGGTTTTTTTTTTTGGTTTCCAAATATGAAATTATAATATTGAATATATTTTAAAAACTACACATGTCCTCCCTGAGATGTTTTTTAAAATTTTTTATTGAGGTGTAACATGCATATATAGTATATAGTATATGAATTTTTACATACATATGCACTGGTATGAATAGCACCCAGATATATAGGGAGTCTTTCCAGCCTCCAAAAGTCTCCCTCATGCCCCTTCCAAGTGAATCACCGCCCCCCAGTCACCCAGAAGTAACTACTATTCTAATTTCTATCAATGTAGATGAGTTTTGCTTTTTCCTGAACTTCACGTAAATACAATCATACATTTAGGATTTGTGTCTGGTTCCTTTGCTCATGCCTCATGGTGCATGAGTGGTAGTATATTCTTTTTTTCACTGCTGGGTACTATTCCATTATATGACCCCACACAATTTATGGCTTCATTCAACTCCTTTGAGAATCATTGGTGTGGTATAAAAAGATCTGTGTTTGCAGCCAGATGTAGAAAGTCACAACTTCTTTTCCTTCCTTTCTACATGACTGAGAGAAGTCACTTCACCTGGCATCTTGGTTTTCTCACTTGTGGAATATAGGGGGTCAATGAATTTATAGTATGTGGAGCCAATGTGGGTGAAGCCCCTGTTGCAGTGCCTGGCACATAGTAGGCATTCAGTGGATGGCAGCAAAGATTACAAAGGGATGTAAAATTCATGTGTTTGTTGCCATGGGTGCACAGAGGCCGAAGAGCTCCCTTTACATGCAGGACATCAAGGAAGGCCTTAGCCAGGCTTGTGGAGTGAGTTGCATTGTAGCAAAAGGTGCCCTAGGGGCAGGCATCATGTGAGCAAAGACACAGAGGACTGCAAATGTAGGGTGTGTTGGAGAGACAACCCTGAGGACACTATTAAGAGGTGGGTTGTGGAGTCCTCATACCTGAGTGGCTTCCATGGTAGCTAGGAAGAACACACAGGTCAGCAGCACAAGATGGGGCTTAAGGCCAAAGGAAACACTGTTGGCTTGAGCTGTTGAAGTCCAGAGGCAAAGAGCTTGTACATGCTAGAGAGTTCTAGAAAACCATCTGGGAGACAGTGGGGCCAGAGCTGGCCTTTGAGGGATGGCAGAGAAGAGGAAAGAGGCATCTGTTGGTAAGGGAAGGAAGTTAAGAGCACAGTCAAGGCTGGGGAAGCAGGGACACTAGAGCAGATCTGGGAGATGATAAAATATGCCCCCTGATTCCCACCACTGCCACCATTGTCACTCTGGCTAGTGTGTTTTGAGCACTTACTGTGTGCCAGACACTGTGTTAAGTAGAAGGTAGATATTCTCATTTAATCTTCATATGGTTAAATGAAGTAGATCCAATTCTCTCTTCAACTTACAGATGAAGAGACCAAGGTTCAGGGAAGTTAACTAACTGACTACAGCCATTTCCGCCAGGGTTTACTTTTCCTTTGGTGGGGGGAGATGAAGATCTAACACATTGCATCACACCCCCTGGAAAGCTGAGCTAGCATCTCTGGTGGCACCTATCAATCCCTTCTCAGTACCTCAGAACTGGACAGCCTAATAACAGGGTGGACAGTTGGTTCCAGTCAGGTTGCCCTGAAGGGTCTGTCAGTTGGGGGTGCTCCCAAGTTGGGGGTGCTCGCTAACAATTTCCATGTTCTTAGTAGAGGTTGGGAATTGGGTCTTTACTTTGTTCTCCTGACTACTATGGTCTGGCTTGAGGAGAGAATTTGGGACAGAATGTGTTATGGGTTGAATTTTGTCCCCCCCCCCCCCACCATTCATATGTTGACGTCCTAGCCCCCGGTACCTCAGAATGTCACTGTACTTGGAGACAGGGTCTTTTCGGAGACAATTAAAATGAAGTCATTAGGGCAGCCCTACTCCTCTGTGACTGGTGTCCTTATAAGAGGAGATTGGGACTCAGACACACACAGAGGAAAGACCATGTGAAGACCCAGGGTTGTCTGAGTAGACAACCCAGATGGCAGACAACCATCTACCAGCCAAGGAGACAGGCCTTAGAAGAAACCAAACCTGCTGATACCTTGATGTCAGACATTCAGACTCTATGGCTGTGAGAAACTAAATTTGTGTTGTGGAAGCCACACGGTCTGTGGGATTTTTTATGACAGCTCAGCAGACTAATAGGGAGTGTCATTCAAGTTACCCAAGGCTCAGAGAGGAAAACTTAAGGTTTTAATAACAACAACAACAACAACAACAACACAGTGTTAATCATCATCATCAATGTGTACTGAATGTGTAAATATTGAAAGGTCATTTTGTGGGTGACATAACTTGGGTATAAACAGGACATGTTTCTTATGAATAGAGCAGAATTTCTTTGTAAAATCTCCACTGTTTGGGGGTCCCAGGGAGTATTCAGTTATGAGTGCTGCCTGGTGATACTAGTTCATCTATAGATCAGGTAAATACAAAATGATTAACCTTAATTTTCCTGCTTATTTTCTGAGAAATGTTCGTGCCTCTTTGGCCGTTGGGTGAAAGGGGGTGGCGTGCAGGAAGGAAGACCTATTAGAGGCCTCAGGTTCCTTTTCTCAAACATCCTTTGAAATGAGATGTGTCTAGACTCCAGGGGCAGCCAGAGCACGCTCACAGAGGAGATATATCACAGAGATATATACCCAGGGACGGTCATAAAAGTCTCCGCTTGTGATGCGTTTGGGTGAGTTACAGAACCAATAGCTTTGATCAAGTGCCCAGCTGTACTCGATTAGCAGAAGGATAATGAGAACTGAGCAGCAAGGGGTGGAGGGCAGGGGGAGGGCAGTGGGGGTGGGGTTGGGGGGGTGCAGTGGGAGGGGCCTGTGGTATTTGCCTATCAGAGGCCATTCTCTGAGCTTCCGGGGAGGGGGCCTGCCTAGGCAGTGTTGGGGGTCCTGTGGCCGCCTTAGAGCAGTAATAAGGCCTCCCCTTGGTGCTGCCTCCTCCTTGCCAGGTGCTTTCATCTGTATCCATTCCATTTCCTCCTCCCAGCAGCTCAGGGAGAGAAAGGCTGGGAAGTGTGTGCTCTTTTATGGCTGGAAGTTGGGAGTGGGTGGGACCAGAAGCCCTGAGAGGCTGGGAAGAGGGGAGGGCAGAGAGAGGCAGGCACCTGCTGTGATTCCAGTGGTTCTCTGGCTGTGCTTGCAGGGCACCGGTTCTGGAACTATCTTTTTATCCCCCATTTGGCTTATCCTTGTCTCTCTTTCCATATTCCCCCCTTGATTCCTACTCTTTGCTTTCCTTCCTCCCTCCTCCCTTCCTTCTTTCCATCCTTCCTTTTTCATCATGCCCTTGTTTCCTCCTGCCTTCTCTTCCTTGCCAGTCTCTTTCTTGTAGAACTCCTTCCCTTTCCTCTTCCTTCCGTCCCTGTTTTCTTTCCCTCTTTCTTCTAATTTTTCTCAATAGTGTCAATAATAACTTTTTAAAATTAACCACTAGAGTTTAGCATTCAACACACACTGGTTATGGCTGGGCACCCTGGACATGTTGAACAGGAGAGGAGAGCCAGTCCTCGCATAACTGAGGGTCCACAGTGAACACTGATGATAAATAAGAAATTATTGTAAGACAAAGTTGGTGTTTTAAAAGGTCCAATGGATAACTCTCCTCTTCCTCACTCAAGATCTGAGCCAACCAAGATACAAGATGAAGGGGTAAGGCAGATGGCAAATCAAGTCAGCACTGAGATTCACAGGAAGCTGTTATTGGAGAATATAGCTTACACCTTTAGGCAAATGAGCTGCCTGACACTGAATCTTGGTTTGTTCAGCTGGTCCATTAGTCCCGGAAGTCTGGGTCAGGCCAAGGCTCCCATTTGCAGCAGGAGAGTCTGCATCCCAGTGAAAGCCCCAGGGGATGAGCAGGCAGGCATGGGATGTGCTTCCTGCAGGGAACTTGTGCCTAAGAGAGGGGAGGAGGGCTAGGTTAACTAGGTCATGGTTCCTTCTTCCCCTTTGTAAGAATCAGTATAAACTCAGCATGGGTGAATGAGGGGTGGAGAGAGAGGCCAGGAGTATGATGCTGGTGGAAGCTCACCTCCAATGGAGTAAAAAACCAGGAGTGGAAATGTAGCTCCCCACCTCCTCTGTCCTGTACCAGCACTCAGAGCAAGTGTGTGTGTATGTGTGTTTGTGTGCATGCACATGTGTGTGAGTGTGTGTGATGGTACATAGGAGGAACCTAACCTCACCTAATGTAGGAAGTGACGTCTAATCTGAGACTTATAGGATTGCTAACTACCTTGATGTGATAAGGTGTCAGACAAAATTCAGAACAAAGTATGCAAATTTACTTCTCCCTCTAAACTTCTTTATAAAATAAAACTCTGGGGAAGTGTCTCATTCAGTTATTCTGTCAACAAATATATATTTAATTGTCTATTAAATGCAAGCTACTTTACCCAGCAGGAGGAATAAATTGATTGGATGTGGCTTCTGCCCTCCAGGAGCATTTGGACTGTATGCTGAGTAAGACATCCTCATAGAGGGCCAACATGCAAGGTGGGGCATGGAGCATTGGTTGCTTGTTGTTGAAACAAAGTAAGAGCTCTCAGTGAGCTACATGAGGCTTTTATGGGGCTCGTGTGGAGAAGAAGAAAGTTCTTAATGGGGTGGAGGTGGTAAGGAACCAAGCCTTGAATGGCTAGTAGGATTTAAACAGGTAGTCTTGACCTTCTAAGTAGAAAAAAAGCATCAGCAAAGGCATGGAGGCCATCAAAGGATGGCAGAGATCAGTGAGTAGTCCAGTGTGTCTCGAATACTGTACAGGAAGGAAGAGGTTGGAAACACTAACTTAAAAGAAGAGATGGGACCCAGACTCTTGAAAGTCAGTGTGAGGGTCTGCCCACACTTTGATCCCCAGTGTTGATGAAGGTTGCTGAGCAGGAAGCATGATGTAGTTGGATGGCTGTTTAGAACATTCACACCCATTGCAATGCTCTTTGGGTTGGAGGAAACAGAACTTGAAGACAGTAGGGATCTTGGAAAGCTTTGAAATAGTCCAGGTTGGAAGTTCTGATTGTCAGCAATGAGGGTGGAATAAGTGGATAGATCTGAGTGGATAGAGGGTGGAATAAGTGGATAGATCTGGGTTGCCCCATTTTGTGTCTTCCTCAGCCACAGTGAGGAAGTGCTCTCAGTGCTCCCCAGCCTATGAACACATAAGGGGAAGAAGAAAAGGCGGCAGCTCACTTATGATTGGAACTAGTCAAGGCAGACTTAGAGGAAGCTTATGTGTGTGTGGAGTACAAGCCCCAGTGAGAGAACACTGTGAGGTCCAGTGGGACAGCCTCTCATGCCAGGTCCTATGTGATCAGGGAGTGGCAGGGTCAGAGAGATTGGACCTAGCAGGAGGGCTGGTACTCAGTGAGGACTGTGGGGTTCTGCAGGAAAACAAGGTTTGCACCTTCTTGCTGTTGGGCTTTGTCTCGTGTAAATTTTAGGGTCCACCAAAGGCAGAAACAATAAAGAAAGCAAGATCCAGAGAGATAGACTTATCATGAAGGAGCTGGATCAGAGTAGCATTCCAAGCCCTGTTTGCAGGTCTCTGCTGTAGGATGTCCTTTCCCTCCTGGGGTGCCAGCGTTCCTCCATTATTGCTTGGACTTCATGACTTCCTTGTTCCCAGAAAGAGAAAGGAGCTTATTAAGTGAAGTGGCTGCCAAGTGTATTTTAAGATGAACAAAGCCTAGATCATTTTTTTTTCCTCACCACATACCATACATAATTGTATGAAGGGCAGGATTTATTTGGTTTGCATTATGATTTTTTTTCCCTCAAGCTTAATTACAGTGTTAAAAAGGCAACTACAACTTGAAAGAAACAAGCCCTACCGTCATGGAGACCAGCATGACCATTCTGGATTTGAAACACAGCTTCTTTGTGAAGGGAATTAATTGTATATGAAACTTTGGGGCTTATGTAAAACACATTTTTATGAAAATAAACTTGAACAGTCATTAAAATGAATAGTTGTTTTAAATAAGACTCAAACTGCATGGTGGTGCCAATGAATTTTAGATGCCTTCTTTATTGGCTTTGTTTTGGGTTCAACTCTGCATTTCTAAGACAATATCAGGGCCCTGGATGTAAGTCTTAGTTTATAATTGGGAATCAAATGTATAGTTCCAATGATAGATTATTATGGGAGGTAAGAAAATGAATAAGCTTGAGTAGTATTCAGGTCTAAGGAACTTCATGAATAAATAATTCTATGTTGGAAAATCCAACATGTTAGAAGGAAGTGGTGCCTGATAGTTTGGCCTCAGACCAAGGAACCAGTTAATGGAACTCAGCTCTCCAGCTTTGGGACAGTCCTCAGGTAATCTGTAAATCAGAAATGTGAGTGACGACCCCCACGTTCTCCTCTGCTAGCATTGACATGGGATGTCTCTGGCTCAGAGATCTGTATGGTTCAGGGACGAGTCTAGAGCAGAGCTCTCAGTGGGGTGGACTGCTTGAAACTCTAGCTTAAATAAGCTCCTCCTGGGGAAGGAGTGGGGCTTAGACCTCTTTGTGCCTGGTGTTCTGTTCTTCTGCCTGCACTTCTCTACTCTTGTTGGGAAGGTGGTTTTTGAGCAGCACTGCTCAGCAGTGTGAGCTCAACAGCTGTTCTGGGGCAGATGGGAAAGTGACATCTTTTTTAATTGGTGGGAACTCAGGCTCATGTCCCCAGTCCTTGGAAGAATGCCTCACTGGTTCCACACCCCAACCACCCACACGCATGTGGTCTCTACCCCACTAAATCACTAGCATCTCTCCTCTCCTTCAGGGTGTATTTTCCTCCCTACACTGAGATCCTTGTGGTTATTTAGATAAAAACTTGCATAAAGAAAAAGAAGGGAATATCTTAGAACAGTATGTAAGGATGTATAGGAAGAGTGCCCTCACCTGGCTTTGTATTAACATACATAATTTAATTGATGGTCCATTGACCTCAATTCTAGAATAGGTAATGACACCATTTTGTATTTTCCTTTGGGTTGTTGTGCATTCTCAGTGATGTAACACCTCATGCTATTGATATCCTTCTCTACCCACTTCTCTGATTCCCTGCTTATAGTTCTTCCCTAGTTTGAACAGAGAGCCCCAGAGGCAATCAGAGAGGCCTCCAGACTAGTGGCAATTTGTGTAGTGAAGTGAGGGAGCACCCAGGCCATACCAGCCAGAAGCAGAAAGTTTCCAGTTAGGTGACTCCTACAACCTCCAGGTGCTGGTCTGAACTGCTGTAAGGAGGTCTTATTGCCTTCTGCAGGGTGTGCTGGATGCACTATTACCCCTACTGGCCTCTGGGTACATTCCTTTGGCAATTTTCTCCATCTACCCACTACCCAGTAAAGGTGTTCGTAGCCTGTGGTGTGATGGTATCAGACACATTGTTTCCATGGCAGCCACAGCCCAGGCCCCTTGGAATAGTAAATCTGCTTAGGTGGCTTTCCCTTATCTTTAGGATGTGGGGATGACCTCCACATCCCTACAGTCATCTCCCTGAAAGTGGGGACCAGGTAGGCTCTACCTTCTGCTGCATGGAGAGGGACCCAGGGCAAGAAGGAACGTTACAGGTGCTTGGAAATGCTTGTGCAATGATTTATTTTTCATGGTGGAAATGCATTCAAACCTAGAAGTTCTGAAGTGCGTTTTGCTCTGGCCCCCAAATGCATGACTAGAAACACGGAGCCTTGACATTTCTCTTCCCTTTCAGTGCCATGGCTCAGTGAATCAATTCAAACCCATTAAGATTTCAGAATGACAGGAGGAGAAAATCCTTCCAGTGAACACTCTTAGGATACTGTGACCGAACACCATTTCCTTAGACCTGGACCATTTTCTCGTTTTGAAAATCCCATCAATTGCAATCCCCTCCTCGAGGCTGAGCATCTCGTTTTTACTTTCCTATTTCTTGACGCAAAAGCCTATAGCAAAGGCTTGTAGATACATGAATTACATACTTGTTAGTGACACCATGTTGCCCCATGTTTAAGAGGTAACGTGGAAAGAGTTTTCAATTTCTCTGGGTTTATAAATCTAAAGAGATAATTATCCTTCAAAAGAGTGGGGGTGGCCACCAGAGTCAGGAAACTCAGCATGCAGACCTGGGCTCTGCTCCCAACTAGTCTTATGATCCTTGTTTGTAGGATTCTCAAGTGAAATTGTGTATGTGTGCCTGTGTGTGCGTGTGTGTGTGTGTGTGTGTGTGTGTGTGTGTGTGTGCCTGTGTGCCTGTGTGTGTGTGTGAGTGTGTGATGTGTTAAGCAAACTGGTTTTCTGTGGGAGCACAATTGAATTTTTAAAAATCTAAATTAAGCACATATTCTTTGGGAGCACATCTGTTGCACAGAGTGAGGCCCATTCCATCAATACAGTTGCCTGCAGAGCAATGAAGTCATTCCCATCTAATTCCTGAAACCAGAAATGAGGATAACAGGCCAGTATTAAATATTAAAGTTTTTCACATTTTGCTGTTCTCTTCCAGAGAACACAAAGAGCACTGACATATTTCTGGAGCTCAGGTGGATAGCTAATGGACTGGAGGAGCTTTCAACTCAACTGGAGCGATACATAAAGAGAAAACTTAATTACAGTTAGGATTCCGTGGGTTAACTGGGTAAGCAAGTAGCCTCCATATTTCATAGCATCTAAGACACTATTGACTTTAAGATGCACCATTATTTTATGTACCTCTGAGGAAAAAAGTACTGCCAATTAAACTGTGACCACAATGCTTTATATCTTAGAATTGTAATTTTACCCTTATTGAAAGAGCTCTTTAAGATTTGTTTAGATACTTGTGCATACATTAAAATGAAAATACAAGCAAAATATGTTGGTTGTGATATTCTTAAATTGTCTTCACAAGGTGGGCTCTGCTGATTGGCTCTCTGATTTAGAGTTGCTGGTGTCTATGGTTCTCTAGGCAATACCTCTCTCTGTGAAATTAAGACTAGTGAACACAAGCATTTCTTCCGACAGCACTGCACCATTGATCTGGGGGTTTCTTCCCAGACCCTGACACACATTTACAAGTTCTAGAACTGGTGCTTTCTTCATCGTACAGGAAGGTATGAATCCAGGACTCATTTATTTTTTTCTTCAAATGATCCTTAAATGGTTTGTTGATTAAAAGACCAAGGTTTGTAATTATGTAACCTTGCCACCAGGACAACAACCAAGTGTGCTCATGAGTGGACAGTGACAGTGCTGTAACTTCCATCTTGTTTGACAACAATTGTAAGATGCCAACACCAACACCATGAGGGCTGCCCTGGTAAGCTGCTTTCTACTTCCTTCCAATTTCCTTCTTCTCTAATCTCAGATAGCTCTTATATGTGGAACAGTCTTAGGTATAACTCATCCAGTTCGATGCATGGATGAGGATGCCTGATGTTCTCGGTGGCCAAGTCCTGTATGCTTATTACATAGAAATGGGAAGTAGAAGAGAGAGGGCAGAGCCTAGATTCTTGCCTTTGAGGATAGGTAGCTGTACTCACTAATAATATGGAACTCAAGTAATGATCCAGCTTAAACAGCTCCTTCTCAGGAAATCCTGCTCCAGTATCCTTGCTGTGCTGACATAGTAGCCCATACTGACCTCTGTCACAGCATGCCCCATGTGTATGTGGCCATTGTGATGTCCTTGAGAGCAGCAACCCTATCTATTTATCCTTGTAACCCAGTGCCTGGTGCAATGCCCAGGCTTTAGTAGACTTTGGGTGAACAGTTGCCAAAAGACCGAGGATGGAAAGAATGGGGCAGGAAATGCTCAGGGACAGGGAAATGCCAGCCACATTTAGAGAAGGTGGAGTCTTGTTGTTTGTCTGAGATGGAGGGTGTATGACAGGAAGCAGTGGAAAGTCGGAACAGGAGGGAAGGCTGGCTTGGAGTACTACAAGGAGGAAGATTATTTGGCTGCATAGAATCTGATAAAGACTATTTCAGAGCACCTGTATGTAATCCAACATGTATATTGAGTCACAGATGACAGTTACAACAGAAATGAATTGATCAGTATTAACCATATATCAGATGAGGTGGTTTAAATAAAGAAACTGAGATTCCTGAAACTTTAGGAAAGTAAGTTATTTTTAAGTAGTAACATTCATTCATTCATTCATTCATTCATTCATTCATTCATAGGTTCTATGATTAATAGTAATAGCCATGGACCAAACTTTGAGGACACGTGGATGAGTAATGTATAATTTGTACCTTGAAGGAGATTACATATATGGATATGTAACTTTGGGTATATAAATATATAAGGTATATGTAAAACAGGAAAATACTTGGGATTCTTTGTGTTCTATTGAGACTACTGTGGGGGAACAGAGGAGAGATTGTCTTTATGTGGATGGGTCAAAGGAAATTCCACAGGGCCAAGATGATTCTTAAGATATTTATGACCAAGTCAGAGATAATTGTCCTCTGTAGAAGTATTCCCGCAGAATACTGGTATCCCCTGACAAAAGGGTAATGTGGTTAATTAAGTTTAGAAAATGGATCATACTCTGTTCCCATCTTGAATTCACAGTGTGTGTGGATGCATTAAAGCTCCTTCCTGATCAGCAATAAAAACAAACAACAAACAGAATGCCAGCTTATTTGGTTTAATTTACCATTTTTCCAAACTTAGTTGGCCACTCCACCTTTCTGTGGCAGAACACCTGTTAATATTTTAATATCTTAACACCTATTAATATCTCACACTTATTAACATCTTCACATTATAGTTTAGGAAATATGACTGATGCCTGGTTTGGATGGGGACTTATCCGAAGGCAAAGAGCATTGGATATTATTTCCAATACTGTGAATTTCTGCTGCTCTTAGAGTTCTTACAAAGAATTGACATTGGTTACATGTGTGTGAATGCATGTGTTCATAGGCATGGTTTGTGCCTTTTAGTATCCAAAATTCTTTTGGCAAAGGCCAAAACCTATATAGCTTCTGCCTCAAAAGCCATATAACTTTGTGTGAGAAGCGCTATTGATATCAACTGTTATTATACTAAAAAATGCAAATGATGTTTATGAGCTTATTTGGAGACTGGAAACGTGTATGCTTTGGACATTGCCCTTCGTACTTCTGTAGAATAAGAGCTTCTGTCTGAGACATTCTGATTAGTTGCAATGCTTTTCTTAGACTTTGGTTTTATATGTGATTTTGGTACCGATGCAGAAATCACTTGTCAAATTACCTGAAGATTTTTTTTCATCTCAGTGGCTGAATATTGTAAAGCTCAGAGCAAAAGGACCCCTATTGTTATAATGAAAAAGTTCAGTTTTAACTGAGCAATAAAAATAAATGTTTCCCAATAAACTTATTCTGAAGATTCTGTTGTGTCCAGAAGGTATGAAATGACTTTGGCTTTTTGATCATCAGTATCCTGGAATAGGACATCCCTGTTACACATGTCTGCAAAGTGAAATCTCATATGCCATATTTCCAGTTTAACCAGAAATATATTCTGATTTATAGACCCACAGGCACGTTCAACTTCTATTTATTGATTGATTGGCTGAGAGAACTAAAATAAGGCCATGGTCTTCCCAAGTCTTCCCAATACCCAGTCTCCTCCTTTTACTCCAGGAATAGACCATAGCAGAACTTAGCAAAACACTGTAACCCATGACCGGAAAACCATGACAAGTGGTTGCTTTGTGATCATTTGAGGCATGGCTTCAGGGCTGACACTATTTCCTTTGCATGGATTTGGGTAAAGAGAAGGCTTTCGAGAAGTATGTGTTAAATAAATGAATGAGTGAATGAATGAATGTGTGCTGGGCCACCTTCAGCAATATTCAGGCTTGAACTTTTTACACTTCAGAGGGCAGACTTGTGGATTTTTGATCAGGACAGCATTCTCCCCTTGACTTACACACTCATAAACCTGACTAGATGACACTCAGCGAGTCCGCTGTATAGCTAGACTTGACAACATTTTTTCTCCCCCTTTCCCAAGTGTGTTCCCTTCCCAACCCTCCAGCTAAGCCCACTCTGTCTGGGGTAGGTGCCAGGAGGGAGGAGTCAGGGAGCATGCCTTGAAAGCCATCTATGGGTAAAGAGAAAAAACACATCTCGTTGCTCACACAGCTCCTTCTGCCTCAGCTGCCTGTGTGAGCTTATGGGAGAGGCTGAAAAGCACATTCTTTAAAATCCTGGCCCTTAAATGGAATGCATCTTGGGCTGCAATGTCAGCTTGGCTCTGCCCTGCCTCCAGGACAGTCCTTTATTGCTGACTTTTTGACACGATAAAACCCAGCCCCTTCTCCTCCACTCTGGGGATGGTTCCTAGAACTGATGAAATTTCAACTGTATTGGATTTTTATCACAATTCAAGGATTTTACAAATTGCATTTCTATCCTTCCTTTTTGGCTTCCTCCCCACCACCCCTGTCTCAAAACCACATCTTATCCAGAACCAGCGGCATTAAATGTCCAAGTAAGCCTTTGCTCCAGACCCTGGGGTCAGCCGAGTCACATCCATTTCTCTCTACCTTTTAAGAAGCCAATATGGGCCTCCACCTCTCTTACCCGCAGCAGGTTGGGTCAGATTGTGGGAGGCCTGAGGATGAGCTCATCAGCTTGTCTCACTGCCCAGCTCACAGCTCCTCTTGCTGAACTGTCACTTGCTGAGTTAAATCTGAATTCCTCAAACATCATTCTTCAGCTATTTTCGTCTTCTGAGATTTTAAAGCACTGCTTCTTCAGATGTATTCCAACTTTGTTTGGAAATGTGGCTTTGCTGACTTCTGACCTTATAACAGGCCCCCTGAGTTTGATTGCCTAACGTTAGTTTAGAACTGACCAGACATTACTTCTTCCCTTTCCTTACAGTTGGAAAGACAAACGGTGACTCCTACAGACAAGGGGCCCTCTAACTGGCTTTGCTCTTCCCTGTCCTGGATTTTCCTAGGCAGACTATGTGGCTAGGAGCAGGGGGATCACAGTGATCAGTCTGGTGGCTTTCTGAAAGAAAGGACTGGGCAAATGTTTCAATAGACAAACACTCATTGGATACCCACTTATGAAAGACACTCAAGGGTGGCCTGGTAAGACCACTGCATAGAAAGCAGAGCCCCAGTTTAGACAAAAGCTTCTTTTGTTCATTCATTTGTCTGGGGCTTCTATGTCCCAGCAGAGCAATCTGCGAGTGGTAAGGATAGCTAGTTTATCTTTTAGGGGTTTGGACTTAAGATAAGATGTACATACAGCAAAGTGATATCCCAGCAGGACAAAGGTATCACAAGCAAAACCTCTGGGTTCACAGGAAGGAGGAGGAAGTATGGCTGGGAATGAAGCAAGCATGGCAAACTGTGTGTCTTGAGCACTGGGTAAAGCTTCTGCAGGGCCTGAGTGGGGCCCAGAGAGGAATCCTTCCCTGCCTGTGGGCTTAAGAAACTTACAGTCAACTGGGAGAGAGGGGTCACACTCCGCACGCTGTGAATACTTGTTCAGGGAGAGGCACAATTCTGAGACTGAGCAGTGGCTGGCTGTCGCTGTCCAATTAGCCCTTGTCATTTGTGCCTCTCACTGCATGGTGAGCTGATGGCCTGCAAGCTATGGTTCTTATGGAAAGACTTGTGTCCTCATTTCCAGCTACACCTGGCAGGGATGACCAGGGCAAATTGGCAGTGACCTGAGCTTTGGTAACCACTTCCCATCCTTGTACCTTACTCCAAACCAGGTTCTAGCCATTTCCACTTTAGGTTCCTAAGTGACTTTGATTTTCATTATAGTTACAAGTGTCTTGGGGCTTTAAATGTAATGAAATGGCTTTTAAATAAGTGCATAGACACTGGAGAAAAGGGCATGACAGATTTGCACCTTAGCTTGCTAGCTGTTAAACACTGGTCCTTGCCTGCCTGGCCACTGGGGTAGTGCTAGGGGGCGGGGTGGTGGTGGGACAAAAGACACAACCTGCAGGAGGAAAGAAAGGACTTTTGGAACCTGCCTTTTGAGTTGAGGTTTTATTTTTTGTTTGTTTGTTTATTTGGTTTTTCAGTAGGAATGGCTTTGTTGTCCCTATGCCCAGAAGTGGGCTATAATATTTCCAGTTCTTCCCATGAATGATCTTTCTGAGTAGGTGGGATATTGCCAGGCTGGAGAGATGGTTGTGCTATGTCCCTATAAATGTCCTTTGAAAATCCTCATTACTTTTTTTTTAATGTTTATTTACTTTTGAGAGAGAGAGAGAGAGAGAGAGAGACAGACAGACAGACAGACAGACTGTGAATGAGGGAGGGGTAGAGAGAGAGGGAGGCACAGAATCTGAAGCAGGCTCCAGGCTCCGTGTCGTCAGTACAGAGCCCGACGTGGGGCTCGAACCCACGAACTGCGAGATCATGACCTGAGCCGAAGTGGGACGCTTAACCAACTGAGCCACCCAGGCGCCCCTCATTACTTCCATCATGCCTTTCTCCTGCATGTGCATGCACACACATAGATACATGGGTAGACACTCATGGGACCCTCAAGAGGTAGATGGCATGAGAATTGTGGTGGCTATTTTGCAAGACCAGGTTTGTAAAACCAGCACTCTGTTGGAACAAAGCCCTGGCCTGGAGATTGGAAGGCTTCAGTTCTGGTTCTGGTTTTTATCCTGGAGTGGCCCTGGGCAAGTTATTTTCCCTTTGGCCTCCTACATTTCTCAGTTGTACTGTTAGGTGTCAGGCAATACAATCTCTATGGGCTCTCAGTGATTCTAAGGACCTTCCTCCCTATCTTCCTGCCCTCTCCTGAGATGAGGCAGAGATAAGGTGTTGACACAGACCAGACCTTAGGTTCCACTGGATTGGACACAGAGTAGAAGTATCAGTATGACAAGTCACATCTTGTAGAGGGTGTTGGGGCCAGAGCTGACAATTGAGTCCAAAAGTGTCATCTGTCAGCTCCAAGGAAACCATGGGAGATCTGCAAATTGGAATGGCATTCCGTGTTTTCCAAATACAGTTACATTTCGTATTCTCATTCTAGGCTCTCTGGGATTTGTTTCCAACCACTTTCTCCACACACACCAACCAGCTTTATTGAAATATAATTGGCATATGACTTTGTATAAGTTTATGGTATAAAATATGATGATTTGATATATGTATATTTTTTGAAGAGATTACCGCAATATAAGGTTAATTGACACACCTGTACCCCCACTCCCACCATTTTTGTGGTAAGTTGCTACTGACAAATTTCAAGTATATAGTATTGTTAACTATATTTATCATGCTATGTATTAGATTCCCAGAACTTATTTATCTTACCATTGGAAGTAAGATTACCATTGGCCAACATCTCCCCATTTTCCCCATCTCCTAACTTTTGGCCACCACCAATCAACTTTCTGTTTCCATAAGTTAGCTTTTTAAAGATTTCCTCTAGAAGTGAGATCTTCTAGTATTTATCTCTCTTTGTCTAACTTATTTCACTTAGTGTAATGCTCTTAAGATCCATCTCTACTGTTGTAAATGGTAGACTTTCCTACTTTTTTATGGTTGAATAATATTCCATTACACTGAATTCAGCTTGCTAGTATTTTGTTGAGAATTTTCACATCTATATTCTTCAAGAATAGTGACCTAAAGTTTTCTTTTCTTGTAATATCCTCATGAAGCTTTGTTGTCAGAGTAATGGTGGCCTTGTAAAGTGAGTTTGGGAGTATTTCTCCCTTTTCAGTTTTTTGAAAGATTTTGAGAAGGATTGGCATTAATTTTTCTTTACTTTTTAAATGTTTATTTATTTTTGAGAGAAAGAGAGAGAGAGAGAGAGAAAGAGAAAGGAAGAGAGAGAGGGAGACACAGCATCCAAAGCAGGTTCCGGGCTCTGAGCTATCCACACAGAGCCTGACACGGGGCTCAAACTCATGAACTGTGAGATCATGACCTGAGCCAAAGTTGAATGCTTAACCAACTGAGCCACCCAGGTGCCCCAAGTTTTCCTTAAATATTTAGTAGAATTCACCAGTGAGATCATCTGGTCCTGAACTTCTGCTTGTTGGGAGATTTTTGATTATGGGTTCAATCTCATTACTTATTATTAGTTTGTTGAAATTTTACATTTCTTCATGACTTAGTCTTGCTAAATTGTATGTTTCAGGGAATTTATCCATTTTTTCTTGGTTGTCTAATTTGTTGGCATATAATTGTTCATAATAGTCTCTTATGAGCCTTTGTATTTCCGTGGTATTGGTTATAATGACTCATCATTCATTTACAATTTTATTTACTTGAGCCCCTACTTTCTTTTTCTTGGTTAGCCTAGATAAAGGTTTGTCAATTTTGTTTATCCTTTCAAAAAATCAAGTCTTAGTTTTGTTGATCTTTTCTATTGGTTTTCTGTTCTTTATTTGATTTATTTCTGCTCTAATCTTTATTATTTCGTTCTGCTAACTTTGAGCTTAGTTTGTTTTTCTTTTTAAAGTTCCTTGAGGTATAACATTAGGTTGTTTATTTGAGATATTTCTTTTTTCTTAATGTGGGCATTTATAGCTATGGACTTTCCTCTTAGAATTGCCATTGCTACATCCCATAAGTTTTGGTATGTTGTATTTCCATTTTAATTTATCTCATGATATTTTCTGATTTCCTTTTTGATTTCTTTTTTTATCCACTAGTTTTTCATGAGTGTGTTGTTTAATGTCCATTGCTTGTGAATTTCCCAATTTTCCTTCTGTTATTGATTTCTAGTTTCATGCTGTTATGTTCAGAAAAGATCCTGGAGATAATTTCTATCTTCTTGAATTTGTTGAGACTTGTTTTGTAACTTAAAGCACATGATACCTTCTGGATAATGTTCTGTGTGCACTTGTGAAGAATGTGTTTTCTGCTGCTATGGGATGGAATGTTCTGTATGTGTCTGTTAAGTCTATTTGGTCTATATTGTTGTTCAAATCCTCTATTACCTTATTAATTTTCTGTCTGGATGATCTATCCATTATTGCATGGGGGGCATTAAAATCCCCTATTGTTATTGTATTACTGTTTATTTCTCCTTTTAGTTCTGTTAGCATTTGCTTTCAATATTTAGGTATTCTGATATTAGGAACATAAATATTTACAACTGTTGTAATTTCTTGATGAATTTGCCCCTTTATCATTATGCAATGAACTTCTTTCTCTCTTATGACCATTTTTAGCTTAAAGTCTATTTTGTTTGCTGTAAGTATAGCTACCTTGCTTTTTGTTGTTGTTGTTACCATTTACTTGTAATATAATATCTTTTTCTGTCCCTTATTTTTAGCCTGTGTGTCCTTAAAGCTAAAAATGAGTCTGTTATAGGCACTACATCATTGGGTCTTTTTTAAAAACCCATTTTGATATTATGTCTTTTGATTGGAGAATTTAATCTATTTATATTTAAAGTAACTATTGATAAGTAACAGCTTACTGTTGCTACTTTGTTAATTGCTTTCTCACTGGTTTGTTGTTCCTTTGTTTCTTTCTTTCTTTCTCGAGGTCTTCGTCTGTGATTTGAAGACTTTTATAGTGGTATGCTTTGATTCCTTTATATCATTTTTTTTGCATATCCTCTGTAGGTTTTTCCTTTGTGCTTATATGAGCTGTAAAAAATATCTTACAGTTAAAACATCCTATTTTAAGCTGATAACAACTTTGATAGCATATAGAAACTATATCTTTTCTTCTTGCATTTTAGTTTATTAATGTTATAATTGACATTTTTTTATGTTGTATACCCAATAACAAATTATTGTAGCTATTTTTAATACATTTGTTTTTTAACTTTAAACTTGCATTGAAAGTGATTTACACACCACCATTGTAATATTAGGAGTCTGACTCTGATTACATATTTACCTTTACTGGTGAGTTTCACGTATTCATAGGTTTTTACATTGTTAATTAGCATCCTTTCCTTTCAGCTTGAAGAAATCTCTTTAGCATTTGTTTTAAGTCAGGTGTAGTGATGATGAATTTCTTAGCTTTTGTTTGTTTGTGAAAGTCTTTATCATCCTTTATTTCTGAAGGACAGCCCTGCTGGGTGTAACGTTCTTAGTTGATAGTTTTCTTCTTTTAATATTTTTGATATATCATCCTTACCTTCTCCTGCCTGGCCCACAAGTTTTCTGCTGAGAAATCTCCCATAATCTTGTTGGGAATCCCTTGTATGTGAAGAATCTCTTTTCTCTTGATGTGATTTTGGCAGGTCCTCCAGATAGGGTGTAACGACATATTCATCAGCACAGGCTCTGACTTGTCAGGATGAGTGCCAGTCTGACAACTAAGATGGGGGCATTGGTGTATACTAGCTGAGCTAGGCCTGCTGCAGACTACCTTTGGTAGCAGGGATGCTCTGGGCCACTGGCTTAAAGGAGAAGAAAATTTATTATCTCGGATAAGAAGCCTGGAGGTAGGATGGATTCAAGTTGGTTCATTTCAGTAACTCCTCTGCATTGTGGAAGATTCAGCCTTTTTTCATGTTTTTGCTTTGCTATCTTTAGGCTGCTTTGTTGTCAGGCTGCTTCCCTTTACAATAACCGATAGCCTCCTAATAATTACTGAGACAGAACAAGAGAGGGAATAGTCCTTTTTATCAGAGAGAAAAACTTTCCCCAGACACCCCAGCAGATCCCATATTACATATCATGGCCCAGAATTTGGTCATGGGCCAATCACTGGCAAGGAGAGCACCATCTACATTATTGGCTTTTGCCAATCAGCATTTACCCCAGTCAGAAGAGGGAGGAGTAGACACAGCAACAAAATCAAGGCTCTCCCAGCATGAAAGAAGGGGGGATTGGCCTCTGGGTAGGTAAACAAAGATAGCTGCCATATCATCCTTCATAAAAGGGAGAGATAGTCTGCCAGATTATCTTAAAAGGTCTTGGATTTATTCAAATCTTATGTTAAAAACAAAACACCACAAAACAAATCATAGTCAGATGTAAATAAAACTGAATGTGATCCAAGTCCAGGCTCGCCTTTGGGTAGAAATCTCTGCATTTATCATAGGGGTTGTCCAGCTCAGCACTTCTAAATCCTGAGAATTATTCAATCATTTGAGCCTTTAGGGAAACTGCTTATGATTTGAGACAAACAAGATAAACATACATTTCCTCAAATAAAGCCTATTTCTACTATCTATAAAAGGCGTATGAACAAAATTCTCAGTGCTTGTACATCTTATTTCTAATTCCTTATAGATCAGGTTTTTGTGGCTCTCATTGACTATTAGGAAAAAAAAACAACCTAAAAACCCTGGCAAGATACCCCAGAGCCTCTGTGATCAGGCTTGCTATTAACTTCCCCTCCTGCACCCAGTGTTAATTTTGTAGCCTTCTAAGTCCTTAATTTTGTAGCCACATGGATATACTTGCAGTGTCTTAGAGAAGCTCTGTTCCTTTTATTTATTTTTATTTTTTGACCTTTCACTTTTTGTCAATCTGGCAACCTCCACTCATCTTTCAAAATGTAACTCAGTTGTCATTCTTATAATCACTACCTTCTCCAGGCTTTGCCAGGCATCTGCCAGCATGCAGCCCTCTGTCAGAGCCTTTATCACACTGCTGTAGTTACCTACCCAGCTGGGACATGGGCTCCCTGAGCCAGAGGGGTCACTTTGCTGCTCTCTGCCACCTGCTTCTGGCATAGACCCAACATATAATGTGAGTAGCAGTGGTAAATAAGTGGTTTCAATGTAAGCTTATTGTTTTCTTAATAAATTAGAGATACCTTGGTATTACTTATTGCCCTCCTTCATGTCCAAATTGGAGTCATAATTTGATAATTTATGAATAGATTAGCTACTTGGAAATGGGCATGTTTCTGCATATTTACCCTGACATATATGTACTAATGGCAGCAAGAACCATTAGTGAATTCATTATTTTTGCATCCAAGTTGCACTTCTACTGCTAAGGTTAATTATTGATTTGTTTTATTCTATGATTAAAGCCATTAGCCACTATTAGCAAATGACAATGTTTATGCATGTTTGAATATCAGCTGGGTTGCATTTCATAGCAGGGGCCCAAGCCAAATTAGTATTCTCTGGGACTGGCATCTAGAATGGTGATACAAAGCCTTGCTGAAGGTAACCAATGATTTTTCCTTGCGATGGGAAGATAAACAGAACCTGATTGCCTTCACCTGTTATTGCTTCTGAGTGCAAATACTGGCCACAATTTAGTTTTAGTTGAATTTGCCTCTGTCCCCTCTGATTTTTTTAAAAATAATTTTGTAAATGTATTTTATTTATTTTTGAGAGAGAGAGAGAGAGAGAGAGAGAGAGAGAGAGAGGCAGGCAGAGTGTGAGCTGGGGAGGGGCAGAGAGAGAGGGAGACACAGAATCTGAAGCAGGCTCCAGGCTCTGGACTGTCAGCACAGAGCCCACGCGGGGCTCGAACTCACGAACGTGAGATTATGACCAGAGCCAAAGTTGGACGCTTAACCGACTGAGTCACCCAGGTGCCCGTATCCCTTCTGATTTTGAATCATCAGAGACTCTGAACAAGACTAAGATGTACCCTGGCTCTACTGTCTGCAGAATCTGCTTTGTAAATTTTCTTTTATCTGGGAGGTAGAATAGTCTCATTTGCTCCTTGAAACAGTGGGAATGGACTTTGCAGAGCTTGGCTTCACCCAGACATGGATTTTGCCGGTGAGAGAAAGGCGTTGCTCTTTGAAGTACTCTCTGGGCAGATCACAACTTTTCCAGCTGTGCCTTATGTGGGGGAGCGTTGGCCTGAATGTACCTGGCGCTGGTGAAATTGAGTGGCTAGAACTCTCATGCACCCAATTGCAAGGCAGGCTGGGAAATGTAGCTCTGTCTGGCAAAGGATGAGAAACTGGAAAATGACTAGACGGGGTCTACTGCAACCTCCTTTGCTTCTTTCTAGTAGGGGAAGCTAACCTGCATTGAGAGGCTTTTCATACCAGGGCAACTTTTTCAGCCCATCACTGTTTCTTTGGTGTCACAAGGAAGTCACCTCCAAGCTCATCCTTCCCTAAAGTCTTCAAACTTTCAAGTCTTCAAGATAGGCAACGACAGAAAAATAGCTTGAGGGCAGAGATAGCCAGAAACCTGAATTCCTAGAGATCCCAACAGGGTGTGGGGCAAAAGTAAACATTTGCTGAGTGATGATTGGCGGGCTGAATGATTTTAGGTGAACTTAAGGTTCTTGTCATCTGACTTTGACATATATTCATTTTAGAAGACCCATCTCTTTACCCTTTGCACAAGCCTTCCCGATTGTTATCTGCAGTTCATCTTCCCAGGGAGATGGTTCAATTAAGACAACTCAAAATGAGTCCATGATTCGAGGGTACAGTTGACTGCACTCTGATTAACTCCCTGTTCATCAGTCACAGAGATATATGATGGGAATTACCAGGATAGGCAGAAAGGAGGGCAGGCAGGCTAGTGGGGATGGGAGGTAGCAGCTGGAAGATCAGAGTTTTGGGGTACAAAGAAGAAGAAAGTGCCAGGAGAAGGTAGGGGTCCCCCAGAGGAGGAGGAGGATCTTGGAAGATAGCATGAGACAGCAACAGTCCTTAAGGAAGTGTAGTTTTGATGTCATTGCATTAGAGGATCTGACTCTGAAGTTGAATTGAACTTTCTGATGATGTGTAAAGGAAAATAAATGTTAGAAGGTGGGAAAGGCTGATAAATTAGAAATTCAACTGAAGAGATTTTGAGCCCTTGCAGTCCAACCTCCCCTAGCTCTGTGATACCAGTACCTGCTTAAAACCAGGGGTGATGGTGCTTCTCACCCAGAGAGGCTGCTGTTCCTCTGATGGGGGTTAGAATGTCTGGAAAGGCCTCACACTCTCCTATGGACACCATGGATATGCAGAAAACACTCAACCTCATAGCCACGCCCAGAATCCTCACCTGATGCCTGATCTGTATATCTCATGTCTATCAAGCATCCCACCTAGATGTCTAACGAGCAGAACACAGAAAAGACTAGCTTTTCCTTTCCTCACCTCCCATGCGCTTCTCTCCTGTGGTCCCTAGCTCAGGGAATGTCACCATTATCCACATAGTCTCCAAAAATGTGGACATCCTCTGTGACCTCCTTCTCTTGATTCTCACCTATTCAGTTTTCCACCAGATTCTACAATGCTACCCTCTTAATACCTTCCCAGCCCCACTGCCACATTCCTCATTCAGGCTACCAGGATGTTTGACTTGCATTATTGTACCCATTTCCCAGCTGGGCTCCTTGTCTCCAGTCTGGCCCAATGGCAATCCCACTTCTGTACCTATGACAAAGTTGCCCTTCTGGGGTGAAATTTGCTTCAGTCTTTGGCTTCCTATTATCTTTAGCACAGAGACCAATCTCCTAAATCATTGCTTCTGACAGTTGCACATTTGCCCATTTGCCCATCCTCATCTTTGGCCAGTGGTGCTTTCCACTCATCGCTCCAGCCATGTGGAATGGCTCCTCCCTGGAAGACAGCATACACTTATCCCCACACCTCTACCCTTTCCTCTACCTGAAACCACTTTATCCCCACCCTCCTCCCATTTACCTGCAAACATTTGCTCATTTCTCACGAGGCAGGTTAGGTATGCCTTCCTGACCTTCCAACTTGTGGTGCTTCGCTTTTGCTTTCATGGCACTGCTTACTCCCGTGCGAACTTCTCAGGTCATACTACATTGATATATCTCCTCCTCAGTTTCACTAGCAGACTAGCATGACTTCCTTCTGGACTGTGTCCATGCCTGGCATCGTGGGCCCAGCCCAAAGCTACGCTTCTCGCTCCTACAGTTAGGCTGCTCCAATGTACTCTCCAGAACCTGACTTCTGAAGCAGAAGTAGAACTCGATCACTTCTCAACTTGAAACTTTTTAGGGCTCCCCCCTGACTTTTAGGATAATTTTTTGAAAATCCTGAGCGCCTTTTTCATGGCCCTTTATAACTCCCTCTCCAGTCTCATTTTTCCCTACTCCCCCTTAATTTTGGTTACTCTTCATTTGGTTACAGCTGTAGATCCCCAGAAGTACCTGCTTTCTCTTCTTCTTTCTCTTCATTTCTAGACCTTTGCTCTTGCTGCTCCTTCTGCTGGGAGCTTCCCCCCTTCCATTTCCCCTTTCCTCCAGCAGCCAATTTCAGTGTATACTTCAGTTAGACCTCACCTCCTCTGTCAAATCTCCCTTAAGTTCCCAAAGTGTCTTGCAGTTCTCTGCTCCGTCACAGTGGTGGGCTGGGGATTGCATCTGACTCAATCTTGTATCACAGGGCCTAACACAGTGGCTGGCTCTGGGCCTGGCTTCGTGGGTGTGTGGACAGTGCAGCTGTAGAAGGCCCTGTGCTCAGAAGAGCCCTGCACTCGAGGTTTAATGTTCTGTGTCAGCCAACTTGAAAGTCTTGGTAATATTATCTTTAAACTTGTGTTTTGCAAATGAATTCCAGTGGAATAAATGGAACATGCACGGGGGGGGGGGGGGGCCCACCCTTCTACTACATCCTGCAGACAGTGTCTCAGCTGCTGGCTTCCCTGCCTCAACCCAACAACATCCGCCACCCTCTGTCCCCACTGGGGACCCGGGAAAGGGTGTGGTGCTGAGTCACAGGGTGGGCTCCTGTGATGGACAGCATTTGTCCCGTGAGTACCCCTAAGGCAAGCCTGTTCTAGGAGATGCAGGTCTCCTCCTGTACATAGTGTTGGCTTCAGGCCCTCCCTTAGCCTTGCTGAGCATTTCCAGAATACTCTAGAGAGGTGGAGAGAGTGAGGAAGAGGGAATAGCCTTTCCTGCTTGGGTACAAGTGGCCTGCATTTTCATGTTGCATATAGCCCTGCAGAATGTAGTTTGCTGAAGACAAGCCCTATGCTTGGCACACAGTAGGTGCTCACAGATGACTGGATCTCAGTCTTCATAAATATCTCTTGAATCCACCCATATCCCTTCCCTTCAGCTTCCATGACTCTAACCCAAGTCCAAGCGGATCCTTGAACTATTGAAATAGCTCTTTGTTCATCCTTGCATCCCAGAGAACTGGTAGAGGCTTTGCACAGAGCAGGACCTCAGTAGGCATATGATGCATAAATAAAAGAATTAAATAAACAGGAAAATAGTCTTTAAAATAGCATGCTGTCAGTTCTGCAGGTTCAAGTGATTTGTTAAAGTGCCTCCCAGGTATACCATTGGTAAAAGTCCTTGGGAAATGTTTATTCCGTTTTATACTCTTGCCTCTGCCGGGAGCTGGTCAGAGCCCTGGGCTGATCTGTGCAAACAGGTATTGCCTCACCCTTCACTTTCAGAGAGTCCAGCTTCAGGCAACAGATGGGAAACTACAGAGCCTTCAAAGATCGAAAGCTGATTTTGAGGCATTTGAATGATCAAGGGGCAGAGTTTATTACCAGACACAAAGACCTATTAGGTCCTCAGTGATCACGGGAGGTTGCATCTAGATACTAACAGTTCTGCTGAAAGGGGCAGTGATGTGGCCCCATAGCTTACTCGTGAAGGGGAGGAGGTATTGAGAGAGTGGTGCTTGGTTATGGTTTTACTCCTTTGCCTCAGTTTACCCAATGAGGCATTTTATCTGTGGGTCTCTAGGAGGTTTGCTATAGTGTATGAGAAACTGCTTCTGAAGAAGTTGTGTAAAGTTGCCTGTGTTCTGGCTGGTTTAGTCTCTGCTACTCTGGATTCACTGATCCCCAGTAAAGACTGAAAGGTCCAGTGAGCTGAATCTGCTTTATTTTCACCCAATCTGAGTTCCCATGTAAGCAGGCCCAGAATTTATGCTCACCCATCACCTCATTGGTCACATCCTCTAATGCTTCCATGGCTCTTACACTGGGCAGCAGTCAAGAAATTCAGCACACACTATTGTAGGCACATTCTGCTGACAAAGTGCCAAGAAGTACATGTAGTGGCCTTTATAATAACATTGGACTGTTTTATGGGAGCAAGTATATTTTTCTGTGGTTCATGCGGTTCATAAACAGGCAAGTTATGTCTGTCAGGTATTGTTTTGACAGGTGTCATTGCTACAGAAGGCAAGCATGGTTGGGGTGTGGAACGTCTTTCAATGGTATGTGCTTCCACTGGCACTGGTGACTCATGGTGAGAGGAATGAACTCTGCTTCTTGGTGATTGCAGCAGCTATAAACCAACAAGTAATAAAGGAATCTGCTTTTTTCCATCTGTTTCCTTTACTAACAGGAGATAGAATTCATATGCTGTGGACAGTTTGGAAGTTCTTTCTAAGGTCTTTATGGGCTCCTCCACTGCATTAACATTAAAGTCATACTCCCTGAAGGCTTCTCCCAGTCAACAACTAACCATGGCAGATGAATTTGGCTGGAGTACTTCCAATAACCTGGCTGAATCTTTCTTAAAACTGTGCTGCAGTCCAAGGTTCTTCCTCCCTGAATCGTCTCTCCTTTCCTCTTTCCTTCTGGAATTGTCAGAGCTGCATCACAATCTGAAGATGCTCCCTTCATTCTCCTGCTCCCTCTTTCAACCAATCTCTTGTATGTTTAATCTCCTTTTGATGTCCCCTTCTCAGGGACCTAAATGAATACAGTCCCTTCCCCCATCTACCATCTTCAGAGATAAGTAAACTTGCAATATTTTTCGCTAATGGGGGATTGTTGGTCCTAGGGATCAAGTTATTTTACTGAAGGTGTGGAGGAGACATAGTTGGAGAAGGGAGACTGGAAAGGTGCCTGGGGTTTTGGTGGATTTGAAAAATGTGGAAAATGACACTTCCTCCTAGGAAGGGTCCAGAGAAGGGAGGGTAGAGAAGCTATGATATCAGTGGTAGAAGTTACCATGCCTGGCCTGCATTCAGTTAGTAACAACACAGTAGGGATTAACTTTGGGCCCACAGAGGTGGTGGTGATTGCCAATAGTAAAGATCAGATTCATTGTCAATGACCAAAATTTTCTCCATTTTCCAATGAAAATGAAAATATGACAGCTCAAAATTTGTGGGATGCATGTAAAACAATACTTAGTGGGAAATTTATAGTACTAACTGCCTATATTAGAAAAGGTAAAAAGTCTCAAATTGATGTATGTGAACTGAGAATTGTCAAACTATGGCAGATGTGTAAAATTGAACCACTGTCTATTTTTGTAAATAAGGTTTTACTGAAACACAGCCAAGTTCATTCACGTATGCATTGTCTATGGCTGCTTTTGTGCTCTAACAATAGAGTTGGTTAGTTGCAACAGGGATCATATGAGTCTCAAAGCCTAAAATACTCTCTGCCCCTTTATGAAAAAATTTTGCTGATACCTGACCTAACCTTCCACCTTAGAAATTAGAAAAGGAAAAAATGAAACACAAAGTAGTATAAGGAAGGAAATTATGAAGAGCAGAAACCAGTAAAATGGAAAAAACAAAAATTAGCATAATCAGTGAAACTAAAATATGGTCCCTTTGAGAAGGTCAATGAAATTGACAAACCTCAAAACATATATAACAGAAAAAAAAGAAAAAAAATACAAATTGCCAATATCAGAAATGAGAGAGGAAATCATAAAGATTACAGAGGCCAAGGGTAGGCTGCCCCAAGATGGGCCACTTTGGGATGAACATTATTTTGAGTTAAAAGCAATCAAAACCCAGGAGATTTAGGAAAATCTCTTCACCTCCCCCTTAACTGCTTTCTTGTACCAGGAAGAGAACTATTCACAAAGATTCCTCTCTTCCTAAGAAACTTATCTGTATAACAGAGCAAACTTTGTTTTCCAAACATAATCCTTTCATCTTCCTGGTAGTAAGGGTCTTCCTTTTGAATCCTCAGACCCTACCCTTCTCCTTAGCCCGTGTAAGCTGCCTGTTGCCTGACTGCCTTTGGAATTTCCATGTCTGTGTGGGTTCCCTGCACTATACTATTAAATTAGATTTTCTCCTTTTGATCTGTCTCATGTCAATGTTATTCTAAGTCCAGCTAGAAGGACGTTGCGTGACAGATGAAATTTGCCCTCCCAATAAGCTTTTACAAACTTCACAATAAATGAAGGAATATTATGAACCATTTTGTGCCCGTGAGTTTGACAGTTTGGATAAAATGGACAGACTCCTCAAAAGACACAAACTACCAAAGTTTATTCCAAAGGAAACAGATAATCTGAAAAATATATTTAAAAAACGTGAATTTGTAGATAAAAGAAATTCCCACAAATAAACTGTAGGTCCAAATGGCTTCAGGGTGAAAGCTAGAAATATTTAAGGAAAAAATAAGATAGCAATTCTGCAACTCTGCCAGAAATTGTGAAAATTAGTCAAACTGTGTACTTAAAGTTTATGCATTTTATTACATGAAAATTACACCTCAATTAAGAGTATGGGAGACAAAAAATAAAACTGCCTCTCCCTTTCTCCTTTGACTGCCTCTGCCTTCAGAGATAGCCATCATTAACCATATACCTCATATTATCTATTCCCCTTATAGCACTTCTCCAATTTGTGAAGCTGTATATACTTATGCAGACATATATAAAAGCTATTTACCTTCCCTTTATACGTGGGGGTTCAGTGCTCATTACAGGTCCTTTGACCATAATTCTATTTGTTCTCGAACGGCTAGATTTTGTCATCAAGATTTTTTACTTAAGGGACAAATGAGTGCTGTATTTCCTGAGTTCCTGCAAATCTGTGAATGCATGTCTGACACCTTTATACTCAAACAACACCTTGTTGAGCCTACAATTTTTGGATCACACTTTTTCCCTTTAGAAACTCACATATATTTTTCCATGTTTCCCCCCCGTATTTTAATGTTGCTATAAAGAGTTATGAGGCTAGCCTTATTCACTAGCCTTTTAAGTAATTTTTTTTGTTTCTTCTCAAATGCCTAAGGAATTCTCTCATTTTTTTTTTTTTTATGTTCAGTAATTTACCAGGATTGATCTTGGTAGTGCTCATTCTGTCTCAAATTTCCTACAACGGAGTCTACTTGGAATCGTCTTTCAATTATGTTGATTCACTTCTTCCTTCGTTTACGGAAAGGTTTTTTTTTTTCCTATTATATCTTGAATTTGTTTTGTATCACTTGTTGTGTCTCTACTTTGGGGATACCAGTTATCCTTTCTATTACTGTGATTGGAAGGTATCTATTATCTTGCAATTATTTTAATGTAGTTATCCTAAGTACACAGGCGCCAGCTCTCCGCCTGTGTCTTGCATTGTGAACTCTAGGGCCTCCAATAGGGAGGCCTTGCAGACAGTTCAGAGTAACAAGATTTGGCCCAGGCATTGCCAGATCTGCATGGGCACGCGCAACACCCGACTCAAGGAATCAGCTCAAGCACCAAAGCCAGCTTTCCAGCAGCAACAGCCTCCCTGTGAGGTTGCCAGACTTTCTTCTGTCCCTCATATTGTGTTCTGTCCTCCTTCATACTAAACTTGGAGCCCAGAAAAGGATCTGAAATTGACCACCAAGCTTTCTCTCCCAAGCTGGGTTTCTAATTCTGTAATCTCGAACTCTTCCCTGGGTTTGCGGACCTTAGGCCACTATGTGGGGACCAGAGGGGTCTTTCTGGCCACACTCACTGCACCCATGTGTTGGGTGGTTGAATCTACCAGCCTGCCTGAGTTCCCCACAGCCTGTTAGTGTCACATCTCCAGTCTTAACCTCTGGGGCCCTGATTTCTGTGTTGTGCCTGTGCTTGTCATCCAGGGTGGGGAACCTCTCTAGAGTGCTGCTCTGTTTCTAGAGTGCTGCTCTGTATCCCACCTGCCCACTCACCTTGGCTGCTGCTCTGAAGGGCGTCCAGCTCCTCGGCGCTTTTCCTCTCAGTAGTTCATGTTGCGCAGAAGATTCCTTTCACTCTCAAATGAGCTGTATGTTCCTAGTTTATTGGAAACATCTAATATTTGTATGGGGCTTGATAAAGTGTTAAGTTGGAAGAAGAAACATCCATAGACAGAGAGCTTTTCTGTTAAGGTGTAATTGCTTTTATCACTTTTATGGAAAAAGTGCCTGTTAGCCTAGCTGCTTGAAATGCACTTTCCCCCCTTCAGTTTAGTTTAAAGATCATTGAGATTTTAAAATCTCCTTCACAAAAGGTATTTCCAGCATTGGTTTTATGCACCCAAAGGTAGTAAGATGGGTAGGCTTGGATTGTCATGTTTCTTTCTCTCCTCAGGTGGAAATGCCATCTCTTGCAAAGAGCCTTGTCCCATATCCAGCCAGACTCGGTCACTGGTTTCTTTTGCAAACTTGTGTCTTTCTGGTTGCATCCAACCCCATTGGCCTTGTCAGGAAGTGAGGTGTTTACAGATCTGTCTCTTCATCCACTTAGGTGATGATGGAGACACGTGTGCTTAATTTCACATTCTTGACAGTGCCCAGAATTATGTAGGGCTCCGGGGAGGCGCCAGTGTTTGCTGAACGCTCAGTGCCTTTCTGATCATCAGGGGGGAAGAAAAGCCTTTTGAAATGCCCAGACTGCCATGAACTGGTGACTCCAACCCACTTGCTGGTTTCCTCCTTTCAAAAATGATGCTTTGTTTCTGACTAGTGGTTTCAAAACAAAAATCTCAGCCAGCGTGGTCAGTCAGTCAGTCTGACCTTCAGACTGAATACTTCCTCATTTATATGGTTGACTTGTTTGAAGCACAGTCCAAAAGGGAATGGAATGATGACTTTCAAGTAAGATTCCACTGATCCCAATTTGACAAAGTCTTTCAGCCCATTGGATGTTGGAACCTGGATGTTAAGTGTCACTCAGAGGTAACTTGCAAGCAGCTAGATTACTGTTACTGGGTAAACCATAACTTCTCATTCCTAAACTGTGTCACTTTTAAATTCTCAACCCCAATGTCATAGCAATGTGCATTGCATTGAATAATAATTGTATTTCTCACAGGACATCACCAATTTTTTTCCTGACCTTTAAGAGGAAAAGCTTTTTAATTTTAATCAAAGTATTTCATTTTGAACTTTAAGGAAGGGCTGCTGATTTACTCCTCTTAAGACCTTGACAAAGAGACATCTCTAGTTGAGCCAAAGGTCGTTGTTCACTGTTTACTAGAGTGGACCTCATTTTGGGTACTAATGAAGTGGAGGCTAATGGGGACAAATTGATCTCTTCATAATTGGTCAAGTGAAGAGTGGCGGGCTGAAAATTTCATTATCAGCACCGTTCTAGGAAAACTGTAAAAAAAGTTAGCAAAGGTCAGTTTCATACAAATTCCTTTCAGGGTGAGGAGGACTCTCGGTTGTCATTCATTGAAGAATCTGAGGTAGTTTCTGTGATGCTGTAGCAAAAAAAAAAAAAAAAGTAGTTAAGTTAGTCTCAACTCCCTTTGAAATGAGGAAGAGCCTTATTCCATTTTCTGAAACTGAAATATGATTTAAGGAGCAGCATTAGGAATTGCTGTTCTAGCCATTACAACTACAATGCAGCTTCACATTTATTGACATGGATAGATAATCGTATTATGTTGGTATAAAACATAGATTACAAAATAGGATGTAAAGGATGATTCTACTTTTGTTTTTAAAATGTATATGTATTGGGCACCTGGGTGGCTCAGTTGGTTGGGTGTCCGACTTCAGCTCAGGTCATGATCTCATGGCTCATGAGTTCAAACCCCGCGTCAGGCTCTGTGCTGGTAGCTCAGAGCCTGGAGCCTGCTTCAGATTCTGTGTCCCTCTCTTGCTCTGCCCCACCCTCACTCATTCTCTGTCTCTCTCTCAAGAATAAATAAAACATAAAAAAAAAATAAAATATATATGTATTTGTGTGAGAAAACTGTAGAGACATACTTGGCATAATCACAATGAGAAAGAAATAAGGAAAAAAGATAAACACACCAAAAATATGAGCAAAGCATATAAACTATAATTCATAAGAAAGAACTGCAAACACACAAAAATAAGTGAATATTTTATAATTTATTTGTAATTACAGACATAATTTAAAGTGATAGATACTTTTAATTGTGTTTATCAGTTTGGTAAAACTGTCTAAAATAAAGGAATACTCAGTGTTAGTGAGGGAGGAGACAAAAGAAAGGCATGCCATTCCTGGTGGTGATTTATTTAAAAATTTTTTTTAATGTTTATTTTTGAGAGAGAGAGAGAGAGAGAGAGAGTGAGCAGGAGAGAGGAAGAGAGAGAGGGAGACACAGAATCTGAAACAGGCTCCAGGCTCTGAACTGTCAGCACAGGGCCTGACATGGGGCTCAAACTCATAGACCGTGAGATAATGACCTGAACCAAAGTCAGATACTTAACTGACTGAGCCACTCAGGTGCCCTGTGGTGGTGATTTACTTTAGCACACATTAAAAAATATATATATATTGCTTACAACTTTATAGAGTTATAATTAACACAGCAAACTGTACCCATTACACTGTGCATGATGTCACTAAAGTGTACAATTTGATAACATCTGATGTAATGAAACCATCACAACAGTCATGATACTGAACACACTCAACACCCCCCAAAAGTTTCCTCCTGCCCCTTCATGTCCAGGCATCCACCGATCTTCTCTCAGTCATTACAAATTATATTTCCTAGAATTTTGTACAAGTGGAGCCATACTATATGTACCCTCCGTTTTGTCTGACTTCTTTCATTCAGTGTAATTGTTTTGAGATTTATCCATGTTATTACATGGATCTGTAGCTCATTTTAAAAAAATAGCTGAGTAGTATTGTTTATTTTATTGTTTATTTATTCTTTAGAGAGAGAGAGAGTGAGCGAGGGAGGGGTAGAGAGAGGGAGAGACACAGAGTCCGAAATAGGCTCCAGGCTCTGAGCTGTCAGCACAGAGCCTGACAGGGGGCTCAAACACGTGAACCTCAAGATTATGACCTGAGCCGAAGTCAGATGCTTAACCAACTAAGCCACCCAGGTGCCCCTGTATTATGTGACTTTTGCCACAATTTTTTCAACTCAATGTTCTGGGTACTATTTTGGTCCCAGTTTTTAAGAATAGGAAACGAGTTTAATCACTTGGGTGAATTTACCCCAGGTAACCCAGATCATGAACAATGGAGACAGAGTTTGAATCCAGACATTCTTACTCTAGAATCCACATTCCCAATCACAAACTTTGAAATTGTATATGTGATTTGGAAATATCTTAAAGGGGTGCCTGGGTGGCTCAGTTGGTTAAGGGTCCGAGTCTTGATGTTGGCTGGGGTTGTGGTCTCACAGCCGTGGGCTCGAGCCCTGCATTGTATTCTTAGTATTCTGTCTCTCCCCCTCTCTCAAAATAAATAAACAACAACAACAAAAAAGAAATCTTAAAATCCCAACAAGAGTGGAATGAGTTAACTGTTTTACATTTCTGGAATAGAATTTATGCAGTCACTTAAAGATGATCTTGTAGGAGAATACCTGAAAAAGACTTTAAAGATATGTAATAAAATAATACCAGTTATCCCAAGTGATGAAATCATATGTAACTTTAATTTTTTTCCTTCATTAGAATTTTCAGATTTTTAGGGGTGCCTGGCGTGCTCAGTTGGTAGAGCATGCAACTCTTGATCTCAGGGTCATGAGTTCAAGTCTCATGTTGGGCATAGAGCTCACCTTAAAAATATTTTTTTTTTCAGATTCTTGGACTTTGCTCATAGAGAAAATTAAATAAATAAAAAAGATGGCAGCTTGATGCTTCCATGCCCATTAGCCAGGAATGAGTTCTAAAAGCTGGGCTTTTGGCCTACATTTCTAATGTTTGTAGGCTCCCTTTCCTTTTCCACTCTCATCTTCTCCATCTTTCCAAAATTTACTCCATCCTTTGTAGCCCAGCTCCTGTTTAAGCTCTTTGGGAGTATCTTCTCTCGTTAACACCTACCGCCATTTTTCTGCAACACATAGTTCCTGGAAGGGACCATTTAATGAGTCGAATGATTGTCTCTGGATGATGTACCTCTCCTCCAAGAGGGCATCACACTCTGCCAGATCAGCTGTCCCGTTCTCTAGCCTGGGTCCATGGTGAGCAATCAAAATGAGAACACACCCTTGTGTGAACATAGGACCACACAGTGAAAAACTGCTTTCTTGGCTGTTGGCTCCTTCTATTCTTTAGCAATCCTCTGCAGTGGTGGTGATTGGGTGGGGGCAATCTCTGTTTTACAATGAAGTGTACTAAGCCTGTATTGGGTAGATGACCAACAATACTACAACTAGCAAGGAGCGGAGCAGGGATTAAAATACAGGTATCCCAAGTGCCAGCTATGGTTCTATCTGTGTTGTCAAAGGCTGAGGGGAAAAATCATGAAACCCTAATTTCAAGTCTGAGCTCCCCCATGCCACCCTCCTTTTGTCTTATTTCAGCCTCTTGTTCTGGCTGCCTTTGGCTGCTTTCTCTTTGGCTTGGAGGTGCCTGCATGACCCTGGAGGCCATCAGTACTTCCTCTTGGATTATCTGCCCAGTGGGTTGGAAAACACCTGCTTTTGAAAAATAAGCATGGCCTCTATTACTGGCTCACTCCCTCCAGGCCCCAGGAAGTGAATTCTTAATTTCCCTCTGCTACTGTTGGGAACTAATTTGAATGCCCTGGGCCTGTTTAGTTGGTTTCCAAGCCTGAAGGGATGTGCGGCTCAGGTCTTTGCTTCCTTGGGCTGTGTGAGGCACCCTTTCCTCCTGTTAATGAATAAAGGGTTTTCCTATTGGCAATTTCTTCCTGAACTCTTCACTGTTAACCCCAAATATGTCCATGTTGTACACATTGACCTTGGAGGTTATAGACTTTAGAGCCTTGAGTGGACGCTTTTATGGATCCTGGGAGAAGTTGGCCTATGGTTGGGAAAAGTATTGCATGCCCTTGACACTCACCCTGGTAGACTGGGCAGGCTGGCAGCAGACAAAACAAGATACTGGGTCCTCAACCAAGGAGGTGGCTTTAGCCAGAGGCAATAGTTTTGATTTCAATCCTAGTCTAACTGGCTACTCACTTACTTTGCCTTTTCCGAACTCAACAAGGAGAAGATGCCCCCACTCATGCACCTTTCTTTGGGAACTTCAGCCTCTGCTTTATCCTCCTGATCTTCGCAACTGCCAAGACCCATGCTCAGAAGCATCTACCTCCTTATTTTGATTCATCCTGTTTTCTCCCATTTCTTGGCACCTCCAACATGGAGTCAACTCTCCTCTGTCCCTGTGTAGCCCATGGTTCTGGCTCTCAAGACTTTGCCTCACTCTTCCTACCAATTCACAGGTTCAAATTCTGCTCTTTCTTGGTGGCTCAGCTCAAATTCCTGCTTCCTCTAGAAGGCCCTTCCTGATAACTCTGCCCCATCAGTCTTTGCCCCTTGGGGGAAGTCATTTGGTGGTTGATTATAGTTGGTTGTCACTTTATCATGACACTGCTTCCTTCTCTGTTTTTATCATGGTTAGGCAACACATGTTTAAGCAGGCTGTGAGCTACTTGAGTCGGGAATTCTCCTGTAGTGCCCAGCATAGTACACATGATAATTGCTCAATGGCTCAAAATTTTAAGGTGTTGTGGAATCTCTTTCCTGTAATTATAGCATCTCCTGACACTGCAATAGAACTCTTGCCATGGGGTAGAGAATAAGGTTTACAGGGGTTAGCACAGACAGTGCTTACAGTTCATGGCTATTGGGGAACAGAAGGGGGAGGAGTCTAGAATTCTCCACATTTGGCTCAAGCACCTAGGAGCATAGTGAGACCATTCATGGGGATATTGAATATAGGAAGAGGAGTGTGTGGGTATGTGTTGCATAAATGTGTTTGTGCTGTGCACGTGTTATGTGTGCATGTGCAGAAGGGACGGTGCAGATGATGCATTCCCTTTTGGATATGTTACATTGGAGGCACATGCAGTCCAAACCGCGCCTTAGGCCAGAGCATACATGGTTCAGGCTGCAGCCAAGGGAGTTGTGGACAGACTTGGTCCTCAGGGATTCTCTGTGAGTTAGCCAGGAGGAAAAAGAGCCAGAGCAATGAGCCTAAGCCAAAGTCCTTAGTAATGCTGAGAGTCAAGTCAGGAAAATCGATGCAGTGTGAGTTCCCTGGCATGTCTCCGAATCCCCATACAGGTCACCTTTGACAGGTTGGTCATGGGCTGCTGGCCTCTGATATATAAAAGAATGACTTTTTTTCTTGAGACAATCAGCCATATTAGTTTTAATCTTATTAAAAGGTGAAATATACTTCAGAAAATTTGAATTTTACAGTGTTTTAAGAATATGTACCATAAAAATGTGCCCAAGAACATTTTATTCTGGTATAGTCTGTCTTGAATGAAATATAGTACTTTTGATGAAGAGTTAGTTGAGTTACCATTTCTTCTTGGAGTCTAATGATCAAAATTCAAACAACTCAGCAATCATTCCTCTCACCTCAATCTAATTTCATATTGTGGATGACAATGTTATTTGGAGGGAAGGAGAAATATATAATTCAAGTCTAAGTTTAATTGGGGACGGAGGTTTGAAGATGAGAGGGACAATGCCATCATCTGGGTCTGGAGCAGCTCAAGCTTCCTTGTGGGTTAAGTACAGCCCTGTCTGAAGGCTGGGGGTAGTACATAGGAGCTCAGCTGGATAACATTCCAGGTGTGGATGGTGGTGCCAGACCATGGCACCATAGACACTGCCCATGGAACTCAATGGCCTCCACGTGTCAGAGTTTGAGTCCCTGAGACAAAAACGAAAACTCTGTTTTCCCTTCTGGATTCTTCTGACACTGTGAATCACCACTCTGAAATTTTTTAGCTTTGCGGGCAAAACCCCCTTGAGATATGGGAATATAATCTTCATTTATCCTCATACTCCCTTAAATACAAAAGGTATAAGGGTATTTATGTCCGTCATATTTAGAAGAGCATAAAGCTGTGTGTGAACAGGCAAGCCGACCAGTCCAAGAGAACAGTAGCCATATCCTGATTTCATGACTCCTCGAAGTGTCATATATTATATACAGAGAAAAGGCCAAGCCCTCGGGGGATGCCATCTCGCTCTTGCTCAGGGCCTTATTGATGTCACTCAGCTTGATGTGGTCACTGCTGTTCAGTTCCGTGTGCCTTTACAGAGGTGGCCAGATCCATCCCTTCAGAGATGAACATGCTAACAATGCCGGTGTGAGCCTGGTGTGTAAGTGGGGACCAGATCATGCATTTACCATGGCGGACTCCTAGGTGAGGACTAGCATTCTTCAGCTCATCACCCAGGGCAGTCCCATCTCTGGACAGAATTTCTGAAGGATGGGTTGTCACCTCAAACTGCTTGGTGACCAAAGAGTTAGAGCCAAGGGTCCTGCTCAAGGAGGGGTGACCTCAAACTGCTTGGTGACCAAAGAGTTAGAGCCAAGGGTCCTGCTCAAGGAGGGGTGACCAAATGTCTCTGTCCCCAATGCTGAGCCTCTTTCTCAGGTATTGCTAGACACACATTCTGGATCTTTGAGCTGTTGTTTGATAGCCCTGGCTCCCTGAGGCTACGTTGGTCATACTGGTCGTCTCTAACATCTCAGATCCTGGCTTCCCTCTGTGGCTGGCTTAGCTCTTCCCTGGTGAACCCAACTTATTAGTTTTATACCCAATGTTCCTTTTATTTATAAATCCAGGGATCATCTCAGTTCTTCCCCCCTTAAATTATGAAGATGATAAAAACCAAGACCATTATGACACGGAAACTGTAGAAACTTGGAAAAAACACAAATCAGATAATAATACCATGAGAAAGAAGGATATATAATTTTACTTAGACTCTTCTATAAAACATGTGTGTGTATGTGGATAAGGAAGACCAGAGATTATGGAGAAATGTAAATTTGATGTGATTAGATAGTGGGAGTTTGTGTGTCACAATTTCCCCTGACATTATAAACATTTTCCTCATAAATGACAAAAAGATACCTTGACCTTTGGATACATGAACTCTAATGTGCTCTGAGCGAGGGACCCATCCATTTGTGTCAGAAGAGGCTATGTCTGGGGGTGCCTGGGTGGCTCAGTCAGTTAAATGTCTGACATTGGCTCAGGTCATGATCTCGTGGTTTGTGAGTTTGAGCCTCATGTCGGGCTGTGTGCTGACAGCTCAGAGCCTGGAGCCTGCTTCGGATTCTGTGTCTCCCTCTCTCTCTGCCCCTCCCACGCTCATGCTTCCTCCCTCTCTCTCTCTCTTTCTCTCTCTCTCTCTCTCTCTCTCTCAAAAATAAACATTAAATTTTTTTTTTTTTAAAGAAGAGGCTGTATCTGGCTTGTGGCCAGAACAGACCTCTCCTTGGATTCCAGCTTTTGTGATCAGAGTCTCCACTCTACCTAAACACACACCCCTGCCTGGCCAGACCCCCCAGGAGTGTTGTAGGGTCCTCGGGAACTTGATTTGCAAACTCCAGCATGGGGGGTTCTGATGGGTCTGAGGTCAGTACCTGGAGGACAGTTCAGGTGATTTCTATTTCAGACATATTCTCAGGCGTGGGCTCCTCAAAAGTGAGACCATGATGGGGAAATGACTGGAGGCTTTTCAGCTACCCAGTTACTGTGTGTGTGTGTGTGTGTGTGTGTGTATGTGTGTGTGTGTGTGTGTGTATGTGTGTGTGTGTGTATGTGTGTGTGTATGTGTGTGTGTGTGTGTATGTGTGTGTGTGTGTGTGTGTGTGTGTGTGTGTGTGTGTGTTGTTTTCATTGAGTCCCACCCACAGGTTTTGAATCTCTTTCTCTTTTTTTTCCTGACGGTCCGGCTGTTATTCAACTCTTTCTGTCTTTTCCATTCTTTTCTCCCTTAAACAAAAAAAATTTTGTTTACTTGATCAAGTGAGATAAGTGTTTTGTAAAATGCAGAGGGCTGCATAATATAGAGGGTTACACATGGTTATTTTGCCAGCATCTATTTGGAAGGATCTAACAAAGCCATTCATTTATAAAACTCTCAATGCCATAGAATTCTAACATATGTATGCTCATCAAGGGAGGTGGGAAGTTAGTTGGGCAAAACAGAAGGCAGACTCAGGTTTGAAAAATCACTTTGGCACATCAGAGCTTTGATTAAGTGGGTGATTGGCATCAGGGAGGGGTGATTGGCATCAGGGTGGGGTGGAAGGCCTCGTGATGAAGTGTCTGGAGAGCAGGACTGAGGCGTAAAGGTCTTACTGAGTGGGACTCTTGGCTGGTGTCTCATGCCTTAGTGTCCTCATTTGTAAAATGAGAGGGTTGACTGGGGGGATCTCCAAATGCACTTCAAGACATAATGTATGATGCACAAAACTTAATTGAGATATTTGGTTCTCTTATTCTGATTTTTCATTATGGTGAATTGCATGTTACTTTAGTATAATGGCCATAACTTAGAGTTAAAATTACACAGAGATGATTGTGTGGTGAGGTTTCTGAAATTTGTGGTTTCTTTTTTATTGGAAGGTCTGGTTTATAAATGAAAGTTACAAAGTGCACTCTGGAGCTGGTGCCCACAGCATACGGAATATTTCCTATTCCTTGCCCGGTTGGCAGGTGGGACAGTACCACAGCATGAAAGACGGAAGAGGTCGAAGACAAGAACCCACTGTGATGAACACAGCCAGGGCCCAGGTTTCTGCCGGGAGAAAGTTTGGCCTCTCAGGATGCATATGTGGCCTCAACCCATAAAACGATCACAGAAATCTAATCCTGGCACTTTTCATGGGTCTGCGCATATAATGTCTCCTCACATAAAGACATACCCTAGAGGAGAAAAACCAGGATGAAGTACTTTATTTTTATGCATTGTGGGTCCTCTGCTGAAGAAAGTCGAAGAAATTATGGCCCTGGTTAAAGGTAAATTGTGGTTGGGAATTACCCACAGACCAGAACGTTAACTGATGATTCAGATTCCCAGGTGTCCTGCTATGGTAGCTGAATGGGGCTTTGATAGATACGGCTGCAGTGTGACATGTTTCATAAGGCCGGGTTTGTGCCTCATAGTTTTTTGTTTTGTTTTTTTTTTTTTAATTTTTTTACATGTATTTATTTTTGAGAGACAGAGCACAAGTGGAGGAGGGGCAGAGAGAGAAGGAGACACAGAATCTGAAGCAGGCTCCAGGTTCTGAGCTGACAGTGCAGAGCCCGATGCAGGGCTCAAACTCACAAACCATGAGATCATGACCCGAGCTGAAGTCGGATGCTTAACTGACTGAGCCACCCAGGTGCCCCATGTGCCTCATATTGAATGTTACATTAAAAAGTGATATATAAGCTGATTCCATGTACCCATAAAGTGTTGGGTAATATCAGTTAGTATGTATATATGTATACACACACACACACACACACACACACACACAAATATATATGGGAAGTATAAATACAATAAAAATTTGGGGGATAAAACTTCAAATAAGAGCAAGGTTAAAAAAAAAGAACAACGGGGTGCCTGAGTGGCTCAGTCAATTGAACCTCCAACTCTTGATATCAGCTAAGGTCATGATTCCATGCTGAGTGTGGAGCCTGCTTAAGGTTCTCTTCTCTCTCTGTCTCTGTCTCTGTCTCTTTCTCTCTCTCCCTCTTCCCCTCTCTCCTTCTTGTGCACTCTCTCTCTCTCTCTCTCTCTCAAAAAAAAAAAAACAAGTTTAGTTTTTATTTAAGCTTTATTTTAGGTTTACAAATTTCAGTGTGCCCTTCTTTTTTTAAAATATTTTTTTTAATGTTTATTTATTTTTGAGAGAGAGAGACAGAGCATGAGCAGGGGAGGGGCAGAGAGAGGGAGACACAGAATCTGCAGTCTCCAGGCTCTGAGCTGTCAGCACAGAGCCTGACACGGGGCTTGAACCCCTGGAGCCATGAGATCATGACCTGAGCTGGAGTTGGATGCTTCTCTGACTGAGCCACCTAAGCACCCCAGTGTGCCCTTCTTAACAGCTATCTTTGACCGTGGGAGGATTATGTCATTGGCTGGAGCGACATACCCCCTGCCCCAGGCTCATGCTTGCATATGGCAGTATGGAAGGGACAGCTGTGGCTGGAGCTGAGATGGTCTACATAAGGCTCATCTTTCAGAAAGTAAGCTTGATTCGAGGCACCAACAAACTACCTGGATCCCAGATCACAGTATTGTTACTATCTGCTGGCAGCATTGCATTAGAAAAAACAAAACAAAAACAAAAACAGATTAAGTTCTATTCAAAGATGATTAGTTGAGAACCAACTATGGCAGCATCTATAGAGGATTTTAAACAAATGCAAGTTGTAACTCTTGCCCTAAGCAATTTACTTTTTTGTGAATTGTGGAGGTTTTCAGTAATTTCAAAAACATATTACATAGTTTTAGTAAACAGACTTAGCAGGGGATAAGCCCAGCTGATGGGTCATTAGGGGAGGAATGGGAAAAAAAGATTGGGGAACAGATAACCAGGAAGCCCACATATGCTGCTGAGGGGAGGCTGGGGGAATCCATTATAATTTCGAGAATGTTCCTACAGTGGAATATTGAGAATCCAAAGTAGAGAAAGAAACAAAAATGATGCAGGAGTACAAATTCATTTCTAGTAAAATAGTTTAAAAACTGCAATTCAGTCCATTTCTAGACTTTAACTGATTGTCCTCTGGCACAGGGATGGGCCACAGAGGTAGTGGGAGTTTGGTCCTGAGCTGTTGTGGGGTGGGCACCGGAGGCCAGTAGCCTCCAAGTGGTAGTTCAGACCTCTGAACCACTTCAGTAGCTTTTGGAAAATGTCCACACTAGGAGACATTATCATACAAAAAAATCTTTTAATTTTGTTATTTATTTCTAAAAAGCTTTGGAAACAGAAGAGTAAAGACCATAAACATTTACAGAATGTCAAGGAAAAATAAAGAGAAACATAAAATTCAAACATTTATGAAGCACTTACCATGCCTGATACCACATGTGATCTGATTCAATCATTGTAATTATGCATGTGGCTTGTATGAGGTATGTATTATTATCCCTGTTTTATAGATTAGTCATTAATTAGGACAGCAGCCAAAATGGAATGTACGGTTGAACAGGTTGAGAACCAAACTGTCAAACATGGTGCCCTGGTTAATTGGCAGGTTGCTGAGGGATATTGTGTGGCTGGTGGGTCTTTGCATTGACTTTGGCACTGGAAGAAATGTCTTTAGTAAAAATGAATTTATCTGAAATAAACATCACAATACTATGTTTTAAATCTCATGTATAAAAATTCAAATATAGAATACACATATAATTTTCCCCTTCTTTTTAGGTCTCTTTGATTTTAAAACTGCTGTAACAATCACAGTCAATTTTAAAGTGTTGATAATAACAATACCGTCCTGAATTTTTATAGAGACTTTTTCTTGCAAGGACCTTGAAGTGCTAAAAATGTTGTCATCCATATAGGCAAACTCGGGAATATCTAATTTAGCAAATGTCAGTGATAAATTCTTCTGGTGCCATTCTCCATGTCTTTGAATATATTAGAACGCCCTGGAAATAAGAATGTTTATTCTACAGCAATTGACTGCTAGTAATATGGTTAGTTGGTATAATTCCACTTGTATTTACTGTTTATCTTTTAAATAGCTGCCAGGATTAAAAAAAATCCTTTACGTTTTCATTCTATTTCTAAAGTGGTAGGTATTACCCACTTCTTAGTGCTTTCTCCAGGTGGTCTAAAGAAACAGTGTCTTTAGCAAACTTCATTCTTATGCTGCTGAGCGCCCTTTCACAAACACAACTAGATTTAGAATAAAAATCAGTATTTTAAAGGCCAAAGCACACAGTTCCTGTGCAAAAGGAAGCAGTGTAAACCGTGAAGTCACGCAATGCGTGAAGGATGCTGGGAGCGGATTCCACGGGCCTCCCTGGGTCTGCTGAGCCCACAAACCCATTAGTTGACCAGGCTGGTTGTAAACTCCCGGGAAGTGACTTAACATGTCCCGTGTTTTATTTTGTAAAGATTATGAAGCCATTCTATTTCACTGAATGATGGTGAGCAGGTCAGTCTTTGCTTTTTATTTTAATTTTCAGGGACTTAATTAGTGACAACAAAGCTTTGTTCACAATAGCAGCATTATGTTTAAGAGTCTATTAAATGCTGGGCAGTGTCATTAAATGGAATAGTGCAGCTGGCATCATCTGTGGGAGCTTATGAGGGAGCTTGCCGTGGCCTGGGTTCCTCAGGGATGTGGTCGGGCCTGGCCTCAGATCCCATTCCCTGGGGTCTCTCTGGACAGGTTCCCCACCCTTCCCCTCTCCCTGCTATCATGTTTGTCCTTCTCACAGATCAAGGCCTCGCTATTCCTTAAGTTCCAACTTTAGTCCCTTCATCCACAAACCATTTCCTATTTTCTGCTCATGCCAGCCCCCAGTGATGACAGGAACCCCAGTTATAATTTGGAAATAGCTATTCATTTCCTATCTGGAGGTGGATCTGTTAAGTCTTAGCCCAGATAGGATATAAAGGCAGGGGCATGTCTGGATTATGTGTGAGGATAGGGCTTTGTTGCAAGGGTGCTTGGGAGCATGAGGAGTGAGTGGGGAGGGTCTCCTCTCAAGGAATTCAGCAGCCCTGCCTGGGGGTGGGGGCCTGGTGAGTTCAGTGGGCTCACAGACCATGGAGACAATGGCAAAATGTGGTCAGTGTGAGCCATTGGTTGAACAACAAGTTGGGGCTGAGTGATGTCCCACACTCACGTTGATCTTCTAGTTGGCCCTATATTTGTAATTCCTTAGAGGCGGGGCCCCTTGCACCATGTCGAGGCCCATGATCTGGAGTGCCTTTTCCAAGCAGAGCTTGGACCTCTCAGAGGTGTTGTGGCTAAGTGGCATGGGGAGGTGGGACTGTGACCTGTTGTGCCCAGAGAATTAGGGTATCTATTTCACTTAGTACTCCAATACGGACACTTTGGATGTTCATGATTATGCTGGGACCACAGCCTCGACTGTCTTGTAAGCCTCGACTGTCTTGAGTAAACTAACTGGGTGGTGTCCTGAGCCAGAAGCCACCTAGTGTGATGACAGTCCACAGTGCTCAGGGCCCTCTTGGTTTCCTCTGTTTTGGGTTCCTGCAAATTTACAGTGTCCCACTGTGTGGAGGAGGAAATGCAGACCTGCAAGAGGGTCCTGGGGTGGTTGACAGATGCAGACATAGCTGTGAGCTAACACCTGCATCCCACTTTGCTGATGAGAAGGAGCCACCCTAGGAACACCCCCAGCTCTGCATCCAAGGGTCCTGTCCCTTGTTCATGCCTGTGGGAGGTCAGGCCCAGCATGCCCAAGGATGCTGCCCCTAGAGAAAGGCTTTGACTCCTCAGAGACCTGCTGACTTGTGGAGCAGGGACTCTGAACTCATAAATGCAGCAAGAGATCTCTTCTGTGGTCCACTTGCCTGGCCCACAGAATCGTTTCTGGGTCCAAAAGCAGTACACTGCCTCTCCTCCCCTGGGTTGCTGCCCTGTTTCCCCCTGAATTCCAACAAGGTGTAGGGCATTCACGTCACCAGAGTCACCTTCCAAATGAACAAATTGTGTTTTCTTCTTCGTTGAACCTGATATTTGAGCCAATCTGTGCAGGCAATTTCCTCCTCTTTGTTTTGCTGACCCTGAGCGCTCTCCGGCCCCACTGTAATTACCGGCCTCTCCCGCCGCTGGGAGTACAGCTCCTGTGCTACAGCAGTAAGGATTCTGCTGAACACGAAGAGAAAAAGGCCCTGATTCCAGGGCTTTGTCTCCCTTTTAGATGTTAGTTATTTACAAAGTCTTCATTTCAGTGTCGAGTTAGAATTGCCGAGTGACACATGGGAAACCATGGGCCCGTGCTGTCTTCACTGTCCCCCAAAGAGAGCTGGACACCCGCCCCCCTCTGGCACATGTTCACCTTGGGGTCACATCCCTCCTCACTGCTTCCAGCCTTTTCCCAACACTGTGTCTCTGTCCTGGGGCTGTGAACGGAGCAGGGGAGTTATCAAGCAGGTGCTTCCAGGGAGAAGGAGAGGCTGTCGGGGAGGAGAAAGGGGCCAGGCTTTCCCAGCCCATTGTTCCCAGATCTGTCCCCAGCAAATACCTGTTTAGCAGCCACTTTCTTTTTCTGTCTAGCCATCTGTCCTTCTATATTCACCAACCCCCCCCCCCCAATTCCACCAAACCCACAACATTTAAAAAAATTTTTTTTAGTGTTTATTATTGAGAGAGAGAGAGCGAGAGCACAAGCCAGGGAGGGGCAGAGAGAGAGAGGGACACAGAATCCGAAGCAGGCTCCAGGTTCTGAGCTGTTAGCACAGAGCCTGATGTGGGGCTCAAACTCACAGATGGGGAGTGGGGAGGGGGGAGACCATGACCTGAGCAGAAGTCAGATGCTTAACTGACTGAGCTATCCGGATGCCCCAAACCCACAGCATTTATTAAGCACTTCAACAATTAGCAGTTGTTATGGGCTGAATTGTGTACCACCCCCCCCCCCATTCATATGTTGAAGTGTTAATCTCCAATAGCTCAGAGTATGAGCTAAGTGAGTATTTGGAGATCGAATCTTTAAAGAGGTAATTAAGGTAAAATGAATTCATAGGGGTGGGCCCTAATTCAATATCACTTAAAGTTTATTTATTTATTTTGAGAGAGAGAGCAAGCTAGTGGGGGGGGGAGGGGGCAGAGAGAGAGGGAGACAGAGGATTCCAAGCAGACTCTGTCCATGCTGTCAGCATGGAGCCCACTGCTGGGCTTAAACCCATGAACCATGAGATCATGACTTGAGCTGAGATCAGGAGCCCCATGCTCAACTGACTGAGCCACCCAGGCACCCCACTGGTGTCCTCACAAGAAAAGGAGATTAGGACAGACACACAGAGGGAAAACCAACATGAAGATACAGCAACAAGATGGCCAACTACAAGCCAAGGAAGAAGGCCTCAAAAGAAAGCAACTTTGCCGACATCCTGATCTTAGACTTTCAGCCTCCAGAACTATGAGAACATAAATTGCTGTTGTGTGAGCCCCCCCCAGGCTGTGGTACTTTGTTATGGCAGGTGGAGCTGACACCACAGTCCCTTGCAATGGGAACCCAGTGATGAGTAAAGAATCCTCAAGTTGCTCAGAGCCTAGTGAGGGACCTGGAGCTGGAAGGAAGTAGAGGCAGAAAGAGGTAGGTGGGCAACTCCCTGGCTTGCCCTTCCTTCACGTTATCCATCATACAACATATAAGGGAAGGAAGGATGTGCATAAGTAGTCAGAGTGGTGGCTGAAGGATGTATCCTGGCAGGACAGTGTGGCCTGACTCATGATTATGACATAGGGGCACCATCTTGGTGGCTTAACAAGACAGACTAGAAGAACAACAGTAGAAAAACACATGGGCCGTATCTAAGGACATGCTAAGGGGGCTTAGGTAATGAGGCAAAATTGATGATGACCCTAGGGTTTTGAGTTTTTTTGTTTTTTTTTTTTTTGGTTTATTTATTTTTGAGAGAGAGAGAGAGAACAGGAGTTGGGGAGAGACAGAGAGAGAGAGGGTGACACTGAATCTGAAGCAGGCTCCAGGCTCTGAGCTGTCATCACAGAGCTCGACACAGGGCTCCAACCCACGAACAGTGAGATCATGACCTGAGCTGAAGTCAGACGCTTAACCGACTACACCACCCAGGTGCCCTGATGATGACCCTCACTTATACTCACAGGCATGTGAAGCTGGGTTACGTGAACATTGGTTTATATTTTTGACATTAATCAGCAAGTGTTCATTAAGCAAAGAGCCTTATGCTTCAATGGGCTGATTCTGCTCTGGGGGAAGGAGGAGGAAGAAACCAAGGCCTGTCCTTAGCTTGAAAAGACCTGGTCCTGGCCTTGGGGACACTCCCAGTCATGAGAGGAGAGACTTATCCATGAGGGCATGGGAGGAATGTTCTGGACAATGTGGAAGTGCCAGAGTGAGTGGTTCAGACCATGAGGTCAGAGCTGAGGAAGATCAATGTGGGCTAGAGCAGTTCATTTAAGTAGCAATTAGTTATAATTAATCAATTATGTAATTGAGTAGCACTTAATTATTTACTGCCTTGTTCAGTTTTCCAACTGCTCACAAGTGTTGGCTTTGTTTCCCCAGCCAGAGCCGAAGCTCCCCGAGAATAGGGATGGGCTCATTTACTGGTGTCAGCTGGGGCCAGGGTCAGAGCCTCACATCTCAGGGCAGTGATCTGAGGAAACAAAAACCATGGGACAATCACTTTGAGGTCAAAATTGCATGATTCTGCCAAGAGATGACTGTCCAGTGAGTCACTCTTCAAAATAAATACAGAACAGTGAGGAACAGCTCACTCTCCCTGGGAGATGGGTGTGTGGTTTTTCAATTGAAATTGGGCAGAAAGAGTGGCAGGGGGAGGACTGGCCCCCTTGTGGATGAATGGTGACAAATAATGCTCATGGCATTTGTGTACCATGTCTGAATGCGTGTCCCCATTACTTCCCTGGCATGGGGAGTTGGGCCACATTGATGCTTTCTGAAGGGTCCTATGCTGACCCTCTGAGCTGAGACCCAGGAGGTCCATCTGGTATTCTTGGAGTTAGCACCAAGGGCTGGAGAATGTCAGGTGAACTTGGAGGATTTGCCAAATTCAACCTCAGGGGCTTTTGGTGCTCTAATGGTATCATTCTTTGGGATCAAGAGCTGCCTCATGGATAGACAATCAAGAGTAATGCAGTGAATGGCTTCTTAACAGTAAGTGTGGGGTGTCCCAGTGTTGTGAGCTTATGGGAGGCACTGCTAAACTCCAGCTGTATGGCCACCAAGTGAGTCTGAAGCTTCTGAAAGGACAGATTCCCACAGTTAATGCTTAATGAGATCCTGAGCTTTGTGGGAAAGCCAAATAGGGCCACCTTCTAATTCCAGGTTTCCCTGGTTGGCTCAGGTCTGGCTCATTTGCAGAGAACGATGGTGCCTCCTTTCCCTCCATGAGGTCAGTGGTATTATTACCTGTATTCGCAAATGGGGCAGAACACCCCGAGACGTGCAGACTGATTGCTTTCATTAACTTTAATTGGATTCTCTCGCACTTGGAAAGAGAAGTGTAACCAGGGTTTAATTGGAAGAGCATCTCAGACCCAGGGTGACACAGGATTGTAAACATTAAAAGTTCTACAGCTGCGTTGGTGGGAAATGTTGAAGTCACTTCTGTTGTTTGTAAGAGCTTACAGACTTGGGGATATTAGGAAGTTCTGGGCATGTCAAATTTGGGGATTGTTTTTGTGTCTATTTAGAAAAAGAAATGTCAGGTGGAATTGGATGTTTGCACGTGAAATTATGGAGGAGACAAAATGCATCCCAACTCTGCCAAGTGCCCCAAAAGCCTGCAGAATCCAGGGACCCTCAGGGTTGGTCTGTCTCCTGGGCTGGCCTGGGGCAGCATGCAAGGTCTTTACAATTGGACTACTTCCTTCTGATGCCTCTTTCAACTCCCTTGCTCTACAACTATTGCCATCTTCTGCCTAGGACGTTCCTCTCTCATTTTTCTGCATGGCAAACTCCCACCCAATGTTTAAGACCCAGCTTGGGTGTCACAGCTCAGAAATCTTGGCCAACGGCTCTCCAGGAGTTCGTTCCCCTGTGCGCCTATAGCTTTGTTCATGACCCAAATGCTTAGCAACCCAAGTAGTGAAAAGTGGGGTAAGGGCAAAGAAGGGTTACAGATTTAGGATCCCAAACAATAATTAAAACACAATTATTTGGGGGAGTGAATGATCTTTTAAAGGAACTGATGGGGACTTTGGTATTTAATACGCATCTGTTGACCATGTGATTAAGTGGATTGATTGGTAAGCCTAGGGTTTGCTCAGCCCTCCGCTAGGTCAGGGCTGTGTCATTTAGTAGAGGCTCCTGGCCTCATGGAGGTGGGTGGTGAGGTCAGGCGGACGGTGGCTAGCAGCCTGCCTTGAGAGGCCCAAAAAGTCCCAAAGAGAGGATTGTGTCTGACTTGCTGCCTCAACCCCATGTCTTCTCTTGCAGGCCTAGCCCTGAGCACTGGGCTTGGCACTGAGAGGGCACCAGGGGACATCTGCCCATCACTGCCTGCCTTTCTGTCTTCTTTCCTGGACTTTCCTTATTTAGAACCTGCATCTAGGTGCTTTCTTTACTCTGTGTGGCAATGACTGTCTCCTCCTGGGCTGTCCTGCCTTATGTTTCAGGCAGAGGTGCCCAAGGTGGCATTGCTGAGCCCTGTGAGGAGGTCCCAGGGCCACTAAGTCATTTCATGCATTATCTAGTCACTGCTTGTGGGTACGGGAGGTTCTGAGCTCCCTGTCCACTGCGGATTCGATTTTCAAAGAAATGTCTCAAGCACGTTTTCCCACTTACCCCTCTAGGAACCTGCTTTAATCTCCTTGCTCTCCGGCGGCTCTCCCACGACCTGTGGATGGCTAGTTGGCTGCAAGAGGGCTCGACACTCACCTTCCTGAGATGTGATGAGCTTTCCTTCTGGAGGCCAGTGCTCGTAAGTGCAAAGTGCACGCGTAGGTCATTGGTGAGGAAGCTGCTTCTCCCTAAAGATTGTTCTTTGATTTTAAAAATAGTCTTTCCTAATTCACATGAAGAAATAAGACATCCTCTCCAACATTTTAAAAACGAATTTAACTGTTTCATTGGGACTCAGAAAGGCAGCTCAGCTGGTAGGTCCTAGGTGAGAAGTGAGGTCTGACTTGCTGGGCCTGGGCAGAGTCAGAATCGACTGTCCAGTGGGCTCCTGCAAGCACAGGGGCCGGCTTCCTCTGGCCATTCCGGACTCACCGGTGAGGCACGCTGGCCTTTGCCTCAGTTCTCATCTAGGACGTCCCAGCTGGGTATGGAGAACTTTAAAACTTTTTTTTAAATGTTTATTTATTTTTGAGAGAGAGAGAGAGAGAGAGAGCGCGCAGGGAAGGGGCAGAGAGGGAGACATGGAATCGGAAGCAGGCTTCAGGCTCTGAGCTGTCTGCACAGAGCCTGACACGGGGCTTGAAGCCATGAACTGTGAGATCCTGACCTGAGCAGAAGCCAGATGTTTAACCGACTGAGTTCTCCCTGGAGAACTTTAAAGGAGGTCATTCAGCCTGTTCGAAAGGGAGGCTGGGAGCCACATATGGTGGTTGCCCATATGATATGGGGCTAGTCCGAATTGAAGCATGCTATATGTGTAAAGTACACACCAGATTGAAAGACTTAGCACAGAAGAAAGAATGGGAATTGTCTCATTTATTAATAGGTTTTTGTGGTGATTACATGTTGCAATGATAATAGCTTGAATTTTTGGAGTTAAACAAAACATACTATTAAAATTAGTTTTGCCTGTTTTACTTTTTAAAGTATGACTGCTAGAAGAGCTAAAATTATATGTGGCTTGCATTCTTTTTCTGTTGGGCAGCATTGGTCTAAGTCCTCTAAGACCAGCGAGGGTGCAGGGAGGTGGGAAGGCCTGGTAGGGCATAAAATCTGAGAAACCATGGGGCCAGGGACCTGAAGACATTCCACTTATCTCCTGGGAGTAAATGTCCTTTGTTAACTTACCCTGAAAACAGCTGGGGTAAGGTTTCTCTTGGAATATCCATTCCCTTTTCAGATCTGGGACCAGTATAATAAGAACCCAGACATTTGGTCAGGATTGGGCCTTCTTCAGACCCTCTTCTGGGAGAGAACTAAGTTGACCAGATCTGCCTACTTGGGGCTTTGTTATTGTGACTCCAGTTGCTGGTGGGGTTTCCTGATTTAGATCATCTATCCATAAAAATTCCCAAACCAGTTCTTCAACTCAAGCTGGATCAGGACCACAACATGACTGAGGACGCTCATGCTATTAACTAAGAACTAGGTAGAGTTTATCAATGAGCTATCCTAAGCCTGAGTACATATAAGTAACTCTAATCACTATGCAATTTTGGGTCCGGTTTAACTTTCAATTCCTTTTTGGGGTGGAATCAATACATCTTTTAGGAACACCTGACTAGGGGAAAGTTCTCCCTCAGGGTTCCACCTTGTTCTTTGTCTTTTACTGCTGTGGTTTTATTTCCATCTAACGAGCACATCTGTGTCCATGTGCTCTGTGTTCCGTGCTAGTCTGTGCCAGAAAACTCATTTTAGACTTCTTGGTCTTACCAAATGCAATTTCTCAGGGATGTTTATATCTCTATATATCTATAAATACCATATACATTTAATTCACCTGTATGTTTGAATTAAATATTTTATTATTACATCGTTCACTCTATAAACTTGTTCGTTATACTCATATACAATTCTTGGTGTATTTATACTAATGATACACATACGTATCATTCTCCTTATAAACAGAATTAAAAATGGTTAAAGTGTTTGTCAATAAAGGAACGTTAAAACATGTATCACCTGTTCTGTGGAATATATTACATAACCATTAAAAAGTAATGAATAATTTGTGCATTTACATGGCATGTAATTCTGGATAGACTTGATATTGTTTCAGGCAGCCTGTGTTTTCTCCTTTTTCACCTAGTTCATGTTTATGGTTATCTACTTGAAGTTTTGCTTTCTTTCTTGTATATATTTAAGGTGTACAACATGTTTTGATATACATATACATTGTGAAATAATTACTATATTCAAAGTAGTTAACATATCTGTCACATAGTTACCTTTATGTGTGTGTGTGTGTGTGTGTGTGTGTGTGTATGTGTGTGTGCGTGGGTGCATGTGCGTTGTGAGAACACTTGAGATTTACTTTCTTACCAAGTGATTAACTAGAGTCAGCATGCTGTACATTAGCTCTCTGGAACTTATCCATCCTATATAACTGAAACTCTGTACCTTTCTACCTTTGACCCCCACCCTCACCTCTACCACGATTCCACAGTCTGTGTCTATGAATTCTACTTTTTTAGACATCATATGTGAGACCATGTATAGCATTTGTCTTTCTGTGTCTGGCTTATTTCATTTAGCATGACATGCTAAGTGTTCTCCAGATTCTCCATGTTGTTGCAAATGACAGATTTCTTTTTTTTTTTTTAAGGCTGAAAAATATCCTGTTGTGTGCATGCATATGTGTATATATGTGGGTATGTACATATATGTATATAACTATACTATAGTATGGTACCTTCTCTCTCCCTACATATGTATATATGTATACATAGTATGGTATATACATAGTATGGTTACAATCTCTTTTATCCATTCATCTGTCAACGGACACTTACACTGTTCGTATCTTGGGTATTGTGAATAATGCTGCAATGAATATGGGGGTGCAGATATCTGTTTGAGATACTGATTTCATTTACTTTGGATATATACCCAGAAGCAGAATTGCTGGATCTTATGCTAGTTCTATTTTTAGTTTTCTGAGGAGCCTCCATATTATTTTCCATAATGACTGCACCAATTTACATTCCCGCCAACAGTGCACAAGGGCTTCTTTTCTCCACATCCTTGCCAATATTTGCTGTCTTTTGTCTTTTTGATAATAGCCATTCTAATAGGTATGAGGTGATTTCTTAATATGGTTTTGATTTGCATATTCCCTGATAATTAGTGATGTTGAGCATCTCTTCATAAATCTATTTTCCTTTTGTATGTCTTCTTTTGAGAAATATCTATTCAGATCCTTTGCCCATTTTTAATTGGCATATATATGTGAGCTTTTGAGTTGCATGAGTTCCTTACATATTTTGGATATTAAGCCTGTGGTATTGTCATTTATAAGATATGTATATTTAGTCTTTATCAACAGTTTGAGGGTCATAGCTCTTCAAACAATTCCAAAGTGTTGGGAGTGATAAATGTGTCTTCTGTCACGTTAGTGAGGTGATTTTTGGAAAACCCCTAAGGATTGGGGCTGGATACCAATAGAGCCAACCACATGATTCAAAGGTTGGAACTTTCAATCCCCATCCCCTGACCTCCAGGAGGAAAGAAGACCCCATCCCCTGACCTCCAGGAGGAAAGAATCAATTGCCAGTGGGTTAATCGATGATGCCTATGTAATGAACTCTCCATAAAAACCCAAGAGGACAAGGTTTGGGGAGCTGGGTTGGTGAACATGTGGAAATTCAGGGAGAATAGTGCACCTGGAGAGGGCATGGAAACTCCATGCCCTTTCCCCCTATCTTGCTTGCCCTATGCATCTCTTCCATCTGGCTATTACTGAGTTATATCCTTTTATGATAAGTTGGTAATCTTGTAAGTAAAATGTTTCTCTGAGTTCTGTAATCTGCTCTAGCAAACTAATCAAACTCAAGGAGGGGGTCTTGGGAATGTCTGATTTATAGCTAGTTGGTCAGAAGCACAGGTAACAACCGGAGCTTGTCGTTGGCATCTGAAGTAGGGATGGCGGGGGGAAGTCTTGCAAGAGGAGAAGTCTTCTCCTGTGAGATCGGATGTTATTTCTGGGTAGATAGTGTCAGAATTGAGTTGAATTCTCCATAGACGCCCAAAGGTCTAAGCTAGAGTGAGTCACAAACATCTTAGTGTAGGTTAGGTTACTGTGTTCTTTTCTCTTGCTTATAGAGGATCAAACACTAAATAGATAAAAGAACCATTGGTATTGGAATGCCATTAGAATAAACACTAAACCATAAAACAAGGATAAGAGGGCCCCACAAAATTCTTATTTCCCCAGTGATGATTAGTCAGATGGCTTTTGAAGTATTTCAGATATCAAATTTGTTCAAACATATTTTGGTGCTTCTGTTTTTCCAATGTTCTGATGATGGCTCAGCCCAGCTCGTGGGTGCTCCACCAGAGCTGTGGGCATGAAATGGGAGGGGGTAGGAGGCAAAACAATGCCCAGAGGAGACAGTGAGAACCTCACTGATGGTCCCTGGCAAGAGGTCACTGGCTTTGCATTTCAGAACTGCTGAGCTGCCCTCCAGCCCTTGAGCAGTCTGGAGTCAGGGGTGGCAAATCCCTCGACTGGATTTTTTTTTTTCTATTTTGTGTTTAGCGACCTACATTAGAAAACCTGTTACCAATATAGTGCTCATCAAGCAGGCAAGGCCTCACAGTCTACCCTGACCAACACCCTTGTTTTAGAGTGTGGCAAAATAATACAATCCGCTGAAACCTGGTGACAGAGTCATCTCTTGTCGGGGCGCCTTTTCCAGAGCCCCTCTCAGCCTGTCATAGGTGCAGGGAAAGCACATCCTAAGATGCTTCGTGCAAAGTGCCTGACACATGGTCAGCACTTGCTACACTTTTGCTGATGGACTGAATGAATACATGAATGATTTACTCATGATGGTTTCAAGCCATATAGCATCATTATCAACCACACATTGGGACCATCAAACCTTTTAATATTAGGCCAAATCTCTTGAAATAATAGTGGATTCCAAATATTTATTTATCTATTAGATTCTTAGAGCGGCATTCTTCATTCTAAAACCTCAGGGTGCATTCGAATAAAATTACAAATAATTAAAATCTTTGTAAAAATCATAAAAACCTTAAAAGCAAAAATGATATTTTATGGTTAATAAAGCTAGAATGTAGGCATGATTATAATGCTATATAATCACGTATGTAATTATTACATAAATAATATATAATCATCCTAATAAACCATGCAATTTCAGCCACTCCTTCCCCTGAAGCTTCTCTATTTATAGGCCTGATATGGTTGGCAGGGGGGGAAAGATAGATTTAGGGGAGGCTTGAGGATTAAGCATAGTGTGTAACTTGGACGGGTCTGTGCTGTTTACTAATTTAAGAGAATCTGCACCTAAACTCAATGAGGAAAACCAGTTTCAGGCTCAGAAGGGCCCTTAAGGGAATCACCTGGACTCAGTGAGCTGGTTCTTCTCCACCGCACCCCCTCCCCGCCCCCTCCTCCCTGGATCCCCCACTCCCAACTATACACAGGAATGCTCTTCCTTGGGGCGCCTGGGTGGCTCAGTCGGTTGAGCGTCCGGCTTCGGCTCAGGTCATGATCTTGCAGTCTGTGAGTTCGAGCCCCACGTCGGGCTCTGTGCTGACAGCTCAGAGCCTGGAGCCTGCTTTGGATTCTGTGTCCCCCTCTCTCTCTGCCCCTCCCCCACTCATGCTCTGTCTCTGTCTCAGAAATAAATAAACATTAAAAAAATTAAAAAAAAAGAAAAAAAAAGGAATGCTCTTCCTCATCTCTGCCTTTTCACAGCCAACTAGTATCCCTGGAAACTCACTGCTCTCCTCCCCTTCCCCCTCCTCCCCCCATAGCACTGCCAGTCTCTGCGGACAAGTAGGTCACACAGTTCGGGGATCTTTGATCATTTGCCGATTGTGTATGGATGCCGTCCTTGCTCCATTTAGCTTGAACTCCCCACAAGGCTGGGATGGGGATGGGCCCTCCTCTTCCTTGGATCTCACTCACCTCCTCCTCTGTCCCAGCTGAAGAGGGCTGGCGGGCTAAGCGGGCAGTGGCACGCATCTTGTGATGGAGACATACCTGCTTCAGATGGGTCGCAGATTCCGGTTCTTACCCCGGATTGGAATCATATGCATGGCTGATTTCTCCACTTTCCTCCTCTACCTTCAACCAGGATTTCTGATTCAGTGGGGCTGGGTCTTAGTGGCCTGCACAATTAACAAAGCTGAGGGGCCTTCACTATGAGAACTACTGGTTTAATATCACACGGGCCCTTAGTTTCAAGACTATGGTGGCTTCCAGTGAGACGGTGATAGTTTTCTCCTACAGATGCGCGTGCTTTACTGTTTACAGAATTCTGTCTCATCTGTTCTTCCATGACCTTCCCAGACAAGTGACCAGGTGGGTGTCGGTTCTTGTCCAGTTGCAGAAAGGTTGGGTGACTTGGCCAAGACCCCCTGCTGACAAGCAGGGGAGCTGGGGCTCAGACCCGGGAACACTTGGCCACGTGTGCCAGTGGCTCTCACCCTTCCTCTCTGGATGGGGATTGTTGTGTTGGTTTGAATTTCCAGGGAGCTCTTCGTCCAGTGAGGCAGGCAGTGGAACACAATGTTCACGAGCTTCCAGGAGGGTTGACTGCTCCAGGAGTTCTGCTAGCACGGGCTCTTTCCTTTGATCGATAAAGCACACTCTTCTCACACTGGAAAGGAAACAGGCAACGATTTCCAGGATGACTCACAGCCTGAAGTTTGGGCCCATCTCTGGAGCTGTTAGTAACAGCTTTGTTGTCAGGAGAGACCAGGCGCACTGAGTGTGGCCACTGCTCACTGCTGCTCATCTGTCCGGTGACATCTCTCTGACCTCAGGTTCTGGAAGGCCAAGGGCTGCTGCTCAAATCACTCACATAAGTCAAGCAGCAGCAGGCTTGTCTTTTAAATCTATACAACTGGTGACCGCATCTAGGAAGGAGAAGTCTCCCCGGTCTCCAGGGCCTTAAGTGATGGTGGGGTACCTGGGAATATACACATTACCATTACCAACCTCTCTGTTTATTTCAATCTGAGCGTCGCATTCTGTCCTCGATAAAATCTCTTTCGAACTGCTGTTCATAAAATCTGTATCCATTTTAGTAGTGATAATCTATTTGTGACAGATTTCTCTGATCTATTAGAACAGAAATGCCATGCTTTGGTAGATTATTGCCTAGGGATCCCTCCATTATAGCTTGTTCCACTATATCCACCCCCACTTTTCATGGAACATTCTGCACATCTGGTGCCCACAAAGCCTCTAGGTCATGGTCAGTTGCCTAAGTCTTGAGCTCTCAGAAAGATGAGAATAGCTAAGGTCTGTGTTTTATTTCATGGTTCTACTTTGTCTTATTTGGAAAACACTAGCAGTAAGAAAGAAGAATTTCTCAGACATCTGTATTTTCCACAATGAGTTTCATGCTGCAGAAAAAAAAATCTAAGCCACAGCTTCTCAGTGAAGAGAGTTTGGATTGCAAATCATCTGAAATGCATAAGTCCAGTCTGAGACCTCCATTCTGGAGGGGACTTGTGCACTGTTTTCTAGGCATTGATCGCATCGTGGACTCAGTGGCTTTAATTGTCACCAACACACTGTCCCATCTTGACTTTCATGGTACAATGGATACGGAGATTTCCCGGCTTCGATGATATCTTTTTTAGGGCTTGTTTATCCTTGGGGCTCTGTGGGGAGCTGATGATCCTTTCACGAGATGCACATGCCTCCAGGACTGCGATGTGCAGGATGGACAATCGATGACCTTGTGGTCGCTGCTGTCCTGCAGAGGGCGAGACTGGGGCTATTCACAGCTTGGTAATTGGCCCCGATGCTGAGATCTTCATCCTGAGCAAATGCTGGCATCAGGGGGGCAGTTACAGATCAATGCAGGGGCGCTGAATACACAGGCCCCAGAAAAAAAAAAAAATAAAAAATGGATTTTTGTTTAGCGTGCATTGTATATCCTGGTCTGGTTATGAATAATTTAGCCTTCCCCAGGCTGAATAGACTATATTTAGCAAGCCTATTTTGCTTATAATACGTCCTATCCTTTTATGAAGGAGCATAAAGCATAGGAGAGCTGTTCTGAATTTGGGGTGACTTCATTTGATGGGAACGGGGGTGTGGAGGCATCCTTCCTGGCAGCCTGGTACTCATGACACCTGCCTGGGACAGCCAAGGGTAGAGGCTGCAGGACACTGGGGTGGAGAAAAGCATCAGGATTGTATCTCCCTGACTGGGCATGGGGTAGGACTACTCTTCCTGGGACGTTGGTGGCTGCTGGCTGGGTCACCTATCCAAGAGAACAGACATGGGAAGATTTGCGATGTGCTGAGTGGTTCACTTCCCTCCTGTTTTGTTGGAGTCCCTGCGGGAATAGGATGGCACACTCAAATCAGGCAATGTGAGGGGACTTTAGTAGACTCTGTGCAAAGGTGTAAGCAGGATGAAGGGAGCCCATAGGGGATGATGCAGATTCCCAGGGGATGATACAGATTTCCAGGGAGGGAATGGCAGGGCTCCTTAATTCTTCCAGGCCCCAAACAGGAAGTTTAGAGAACAGCGTCTGGAACCCAGGAAGGAGAGGGCTGTGTGGGCTGGCTGTTGAACAGAAAATCACACTTTGGTTGGGACAGCCTGTGGTGACTCCATGGGGAGGGAACCAGAAGGATGAATACCTGGACCTAAGGGGGCCTTTGTCTATGTAATTGCTCTGGACACCTGTGTGGTGGGGGAGAGGGAGTGGCTGGGGGAGGATATGTGGATTTGGAAGACAGAAGTCACTGGGTTTGTTTTGGGGCCTTCCAGACCTTGATGGCCTTGGGAGGCAGACATTCAACTCCACTGCTGATTTCCAGGGGTATCCCAAGAATTCATCCCAAGTCAGTTTTTTTAAAAGAGTATAAAACATATTTTTCTGTAAATAGCAATTCTGTGAAAACTGATTATGATTCTCGACTGCTCCTCAAAAGTCTATTTAAATGCTGGGTGGTAAGTACAAGGGCGTTTGTTAAATTATTTTCCTTCCTCCCCCCCCAGTATGTTTGAAATATTTCATAAGTAAAAATAAAATAGATTAAAAATTCAGTTTAATACATAATAATCTGACCTCCCTGTGTCCTGGGAGGTAGGCCAATGGAGATGGTGGAGAAGTTAAAGAAGGAAGAGAATCCTATTTCTTCTATTTTTGGGGGTAAAACTTTGAAACAGGGTAGATATGTCCTTGGCTTCCCCCCATGTTCCCTTCTGCACCTTCACCAAGGCCCTGCCTGGCCCAATGGGACAACTCCACATCCCAAGTCAGCCCTTGGACACAGTGCCTTCCTGTTCTCCCCCTTCAGCACTACCTTGTGGCTTGTCTTGGGAAGTGCTTAAGGAAATTATCTATCGAAGTTCAATGAACTGTCTTAAAACAGTAATTTCATTTGCTCATGCTTCTGTGGGTCATGTATTTGGAGAGAGCATAACGGGATAGATGACAGGTGTGTGTGTGATCCATGATGTCTGATTTTGACTAGAAAGGCTCACATGGCCAGGGGCTGCCTGGGGCAGCCCACCTGGATCATATGTTTGGGGTTCTGCTTCTGGCTGCCCGTCGGGTTCTCTGGTTTTCTTCCACGTGGCTTTTTCATGAGCCTAGTTTAGGCTTCTTCACAGCATGGCGGCCTCAGAGTAGTTTGATTTCCTACACGGTATTCAACTTCCCCTGGAGGAAGTGGAAGCTGCTGGCTCTTTGAAAGACTAGACCAATTACTGTAGAGCCACTTTACCACATGCTGTATTGATATATCCAGCCCATATTGAAGGGGAAGGGGAAGAGGACCACCTTTGATGAGTGATGTGACATGTGTGTAACAGCAGGGGAAGGAGTCAATGGCGGTCATTCTTGGATACTGACTTTTCCACAAAGGAATCAAGCTGACTTAAATTTTTCCTGGGGTGAATGTCAATAGCCTTGTGTGGCATTTAATAAAGATGGCTGCAAATTCTTTGATACTCCTTCCTAGAGAGATGGTCTTCTCTTAGATCTGGGTGGGCATGTGGCTGGTTAACTAAAAGAATGTGGTAGAAGTGAATCTGGTGATTTCCAACGATAGATCAAAAGGGCCATGAAGCTTCTGCCTGGTTCTCTCAAGGTCTTCTCTCAGGGGAAAGCTAGGCATCCATGTAAGTCCGACCATCCAGAGGCCACCATGCTGGAAAGACCACATAAAGGGGTTCCAGTCTGCATCCATGGTGAGCTTCCAGCCAACAGCCAGCATCAGCTGCTCCCCTATGAGTGCGCCATCATGGATATCCAGTCAAGCATTTATGTGTTGCAGCCCCAGCTGACATGTCTCTACAACCCTAAACTTGAACATACTGAGAGGTCACAAGTAAGAACCCTTCAGACAAGCCCTTCCCACATTCGTGACCCACAAAATTGTCAGTAAAATAAAATGGCTATTTTAAGCCTTTAAGTTTAGGGGGATTTGTTATGCAGCAATATTACCAGAACATCTCATAAAGTTCCTGGAGATATTTCTATGTAAGCTATTAACATTTGAGGAACAGAACTCAACAGTGAGGTAAAAACTTTGGCAATGGGGGATAGATATGAGCTGGGTGGGGGTAGAAAGTAGCCGGATTTGCTTTAACTGAGACTCAGGCTTCCCTAAGTAGCTTCTGCTTTCCACAGACCCTTTGTTTCCTCCCATATATGAACCTGCAGATTGTCATACCCTCCAGGCAAGACAGAAGCTCCAGGGCCCTCATCTGAAAACAGGGCTACAAATACTCTCCTGAGCTCCTGAGAGGCTTAGATGAGGTAACATTCAAGAAATCGTGTAGCATGTTGTCTGCCATATAATTGTGCAAAAATTTACTGAACATGAACGTGAAAGCATGTTCATTCACCAAATATTTACTGAGCAATTAGTTTGTAAAATCTTGTGTTAGATGCCAGGATTCAGGAGGTTCTTGGGACAAGAGATTGTCCGTATCTCTTGATTACTTTACATCCAGTTTCTGTACATATGAGATCTTCTCAGAGCCGAGGCCAAGGAAGGGGGAAAATAGTCATGGCTCGGGGAGAGAATTTCATTCCTGAATTGCAGCTGCATTTAGTCCCTTATTGTGAGGTGTGCAAGGATCCCAGGGCCCGGAAGGGCCCAGGAGTCACATGGCAGGAAAAGTTTAACATTTAATATAGCGATTAGGAACATGGGGATGTGGGGTCAGATTGCTTGGACCCAGTCCCGGATTTCCCACTTATTAGCTAATGAAATAGTGATAATAATAATAGTAACTTATTTCAGATGATTATTGTGAGTCTTCAAGCTGAGTGTCAGGCACATTCCTGTTTAGTGTAGACCAGCCCAGCTCTGATGATAACGATGATATTGTTATATTATCATTGTCATTACACTTAACCTTGAAAACTCAGCACAGATGTGTGTGTACAGGCAAGTTCAAGGGCTAGGCTGTTAAGGTCTTGAATGGGGGACATAGGCATTGTGTCCCATAGACAAAGGGGAATTTCTGGCTAGAGAATGACAGGATCAAGCTCCTTCTCCCTCCCTGTCTTCTGCCCTTCTGCCCTTGCTTTCTCATTTCCTCTTCTCTTCCCTCCTTTAAAATGATGACAGTATGTTCAAGTTGTGCAAATCAAAGGAATAGATTAGAAACAGGAGAATAAATGTGCTTAGCAGACCCTGGAAATCTCCAGGGGATTGGAATTGATTACCCAGCATGTAACATACCAAATGATAATTCTTATGCGTGTGGTGAACAATGGGAATGAAGTAATTCCCCACTTCAATCTCCTAATCTGATGGGGTTTTCTCAGTGATGTTATGGAGTCATAGGGGTATGCAGGCTCCAACTGGGCCACATCCCAGTGACTTTTTTTTTTCCTGGAAATACTGATGATGGAGGAAGAACAGAATGCTTTCCAGGGCACTTACTTACCTTGTTTAGTTTGGAGAGGAGACTCTGCCTGTCCTGGGAGATGTCAGGACCCTGGGAAGTTTTGTGGATGAAAGGATAGATGTTTTATATTGAAAGTCACTGTGGCTTATAAAATATATCCTGTTTCCTTTCCCCATGTGAGGAAGGACCTCTTTATGTGTACCCCACATGAGCCCATTGTCATATGGGGTGGTTTCCTGGTGTTGGATTTAGCTGGATTGGACAGGGCCCCAAATTCCTCCAATACTTGGAGAACCCCAATTGTAGGATGGGTGCATGTTAGAAAATGACATGCAGGCCATGAGTGTCAGAGTTTTGTCTTCAATTCATTTTAGTTGCAGTTGAGATTGGCCATGAGAACCCGACTTTAGTGATTTCAAGTCACTATAGGGAATGGAGTCACCAGTTTTGGTTAAGCTGCTCATCCATCCACCTGGAAGGGTAAGATCCTGATTTCTACCTGCTGCTCACTTTCTTTCATCCTGAAGGTTGAGATTTATTTGAATAAAGGGATGAAGATGCCATGAATTGACAACTTATATGATGTCTTTGCATTTATTAGGGAAAAAACCACATGCTTTCAGTGCACATGTAGCATATTAAACTAATGGTTTGGGAGCAAGGATGGCCTGTATTTTAGCCTCTTAATTATCCTTTGGTTGGAGAGAATTTGTGCAGTACCCAACTTGCACATCCATATGTGGCAGTCTTGAACAAAAGGACAATTCATAGTAATAGACTGATCCAGTGCTTCAGAGAAGTGCATGAGTGTGGGGATCCTTTTTGATTTAGTAGTCTCTGATTAGTAGTTTAGAGTTTCTAATTTATTAGATCTGAGGCAGAACCCAAGAATTTGGATTTCTAATAAGTTCTGAAGTGATACCGATGCCCTCGGTCTGGGAGCCACATTTTGAGATCCACTTCTCTGGAGCATAATTCCCTGACCCGGAATTTCTCATTTCCAGGCACAAGTTACCTGACCTGCTCATCAAAAACCAACATGTGGGGCACCTGGGTGGCTCAGTTGGTTAATGTCCGACTTCAGTTCTGATCTTGCAGTTCATAGGTTCGAGCCCTGAGTTGGACTCTGTGCTGACAGCTCTGACCCTGGAGCCTGCTTTGGATTCTGTGTCTCCCTCTCTCTCTCTATCCTTCCCCTGCTCACACACTCTCTTAAAAATAAATAAACATTAAAAAAATAAGAAAAAACCATGCTCTCTTATTTAGTGATGCAGTTTGGTCCCAAATATATGGCTTCACTGGAACTTTATACAAGAGGTTCTTTCCAGCTTTTAGCAGTTTCCTGTACTCTAGGAGCCTGCTGATAAATTTGGAGAGTCTGTAGCACCTGGACCAACACAGACATCAACATCAGAGTGGTGCTGAACTAGTTCTCTTTTCCCACAGCCCTCCTATTCTTCATCATTGTTTCTTGGACTCAGACATCTCCTGCTTGATTTTAGTCTAGAGAGCTAATTTTTATAGTCTGCAGAAAATATGCTCTGCTATTTTTTTTAATGTTTATTTATTTTTGAGTGTGCAAGAGAGACAGAATACGAATGGGGGAGGGGCAGAGAGAGAGGGAGACACAGAATCCAAAGCAGGCTCCAGGCTCTGAGCTGTCAGCACAGAGCCTGACATGGGGCTTGAACTCAAGAACCGTGAGATCATGACTGGAGCTGAAGTCCTACACTTAATTGACTGAGCCACCCAGGTGCCCCTCTGCTATTTTTTGAGCTTCCTAAGTGTCGAACAACAAAACAAAACTTAATGTATTAGGAATGATGCAGAGACAAGTTAGTACTTAGACGCCTTAGAACACACATGTGTGTATATGCATGCAAGATGTACACAGAATGACACAAGCTTCTTTGGAGACATTGCTGAGTCAGGATGAATGAAAACTGGGCTGTTTGGGCACTTCAAGATGAGCCCACAAAGTTTAGACTTACTGGAGCTTGGTTGTTGGTGTTCCATGCTCCCTGTGGGCCATCAAGGAGTGAATTGGGACACTAACTTGTAGAGCCATTGGAGTTTCAAGCTCCTTCACAGTCCTGGCAGTGGACCTGGTAGTGCTTTCGGATGTGGATGGCTTCCTCACTGACACCTCACAGGACCACAGGAAGTTTTTTAAAAGGTTGAGCACCAAGTCACCACATCTCATTAGTGACAGCAGTTGCTTTATCTGTGAGAATAACTGTCCTTCTTAGTTTCTCAATTTGTCACCTGTGCAGTGATTTATTACCTTCCAAAGCTGCAGTAATTGTATAATGATACAAAAATAATGACAAACCATTCTGATAAACTTTATTACCTGTAGCATCTTGTATTCCAATGGCATTTCAACACGCTCTCTAGGATTACAGGGCACACCCACATGGGTGACAGCTAGCAGGGATGGTGGCTTCTCAGGCCTGTGAAGAAAAGAGAAAAATAAATGGTCTTGAAGTTCCTGAGCAGAGGCTAAGAAGAAAAGGGCTGGGGTAGGTTGATTCCACTTGGGACACCATATGTCAAATGGAGTTACCTTCATTTTTATCCCAAGAATGCTCTATTCACTTGACCTTGTTAAATTGGGAATACAGAATTGGCTTTTTAAAATATCTTTAATTAAATATATGTTCACAAGAATGTATGTAAATGGTGTGCAGTTGGATTTCCATTTTTTAATTTAACCCCCACCTTTAGAGCCTCTCCTTTTTATCAAATGACTAAGCTTTCAGCTTTTGCATGAGCTCAGATGATCCCTTCACTCAAGCTGGGTTGTAAAGCACTGTACAATGTTCTAGTGCTAAGGGTATAAAGGACTCAAGAAGGCTGAATTATGAAGTAACTTTCAGATTTGCTTCTCATTTTGGAAAAAAAAATATGAAGTTAAAAAATCTTTCATGTGGAATTGAGAACCTAGTTACAAAATTGTAATCAAGTCTGGCTAATAAGAGGGATCTTCCAGTAACCAGAGCTAATTTGATTTAGGTCTGTGGTTGGGGGTAAAGGGGGAGCAGGTCACCCATTATTTTCCTGAATCAGGAGTAATGAGGGCCCTTGGATAGCTGACTGTGGAGGCAAAGATCAGAGTCCTGTGCCACCTTTCATCTCCTTCATGATGATATGCCAGTGACTTTAGGTAATGCTCCATTCTTTAATTATGGATTGTCTTGGGATTGTACCAGTGGGTGTGGGCCAAGCCTGTGTCCCATGTGGGGCTTGGTGGTGAAGACTGGAAGGGACTGTATCAGAGTAGAGACGGTGCTAGTGCTGACCAACGTCCACTTTTCTTATCTTCACAGGCTCACAGTTGGGCTACATTTCCCAGCCTCTCTTGCAGCTAGATGGAACCTTGTGACTTGTTCTGGTCAATGGAATGTAGGCATTTTCGGGACTGGCATAGAGTCTCCCACGTGTGATCTTCTCTTCTTTTTCTTTCCACCACCTGCCATTGCAGAAGACCAATGCAAGCAGATAGAATAACCAGAGATGGGTGTGACCTTGGGACTTGAGTCACTGCATGGAGGAAAGACTCCTATGATTTCAGCAGAGTATTATGTGAATGAGAAACAAATCCCTTTTGTTTGTGTGTGTCAAGACACTGAGATTTCAGAGTTAATTTTTTTTTAGCACAGTATAATCTATCCTATTTTGACTTCTTGGCTCTGAGGTTCTGTGGAAGAGGTTAGTCCTAAGCCCACAGCTATGTCTTGACCTCCAGGAATCTGGCCTGTGTGTTTCTAATTGACAAAGGTTTATTTTGATCTTCTCAGTCTTTAAAATTTGGAAGCATTTCAGTGAGAGTCTAAATGGTGATTCTAACCCTGGAGGGGTCCAGAGACGCAGATGCTTTAAAGGAGATAGTGGTTTTAAGGCAAGGGCTAGAGCAGGCTTTCTCAATCTTGGCACCATTGACATTTGGACTAGATAGTTCTTTGTTGGGGGGTTGACCTGTGCATTGTAGGATACTTAGCAGCATCCTTGGCTTCTCCCTACTAGATACTAGTAAGTGCATCCCGATAGCTGCAGCAATAAAACAAATCTCAAGACATTGCTAAATGTCCCTTGAGGGACAAAGTCATCTCTAGTTGAGAACCATTGGGCTAGAGAAAGCCAAATCCCCAGCACGAGACTTTGGGAGCATGAGTTTTCCTCTAGTCTGTGGCCAAAGGAATGCTTTCCTGGTTCTTTCTCTACGTCATGTCACATGTTGAAACATTGCTTGCTTCCTCATAATACATTAAGACTAGGGGTGCCTGAGTGGCTCAGTTTGTTGAGCAACCAACTCTGTATTTCAGCTCAGGCCATGATGTCACAGTTTGTGGGACTGAGCCCCACATCAGGCTCTACGCTGGGGATGCGGAGCCTGCTTGAGACTCTCTCTCTCTTTCTCTCTCTGCCCCTTTCCCACTTGTGCACACCCTCTTTTTCTCTCTCTCAAAACAAATAAATAAACATAAAAAAAAGACCAAACCTATCTTTTTGGCATTCAAGGCTCCTTATGGGTGGGAATGTGTTGTTTCTACTGGCTTCCTTTCTTCTCCCAAACCATACTGGTTATCTATAGCTGCAAAACCAATCACCCCAAAATGTAGTGGCTTCAAGAAACAATGATTGATTATATTATAGTTCCTGTGGACCAGGAATTCAGGAGTAGCTTTGTTGGGTGGCTCTATTTGAGGGTCTCTTATGCAGTTGCAGTCAGGATGTTGGCAGGGAGTAGTCATCTGAAAGTTTGAGTAGGAGTTGGGAGGTTTGTTTCTAAGATGGCTCCCTCACATGGTGTTTGGAAGTTCCTCACCATATAGGTTCTTTGTGGGTGCTTGAGCATCCTCACAACATGGCATCTAACTTCCTGAGAGCAAATAGTCCAAGAGAGTGAGAGAAAACTGGGAAGAAGCTTCAGTGTCCTTTATGACCTGGTCTCTGAGGTCACACATCAGCACATCTGCTTTTTTCCTTTCATTAGAAGCAAGTCACTAAGTTCAACCCATGTTTAAGAGAAGGAGAATTGGCCTCCACCTCTTGAAGGGAGGAGTATCAAGGAATTTGGGAAAATATTTTAAAACCAGCACATCCCCAGCACAAAACCTTGTCTGCTTAGATACACTGGGCTGCTCGTCAGCTGCAGGCACATGAAGCTTATTCCTAGATTTTGAATACCCCCACTTGTCCTACCCATAGTATCTTCACAACTCTGTCTTCCAGACTCTCCAATTCCACTGGACACTAAACACACCTAGGGCCCTCCCTTGGAAAAGCATCTGATAAGCTCATTCCGGGAAGTTGTAAAATAAAGAAGGTTTGGAGTTTGGCCCTTCCCAGAGGTAGCTGCCACTTTGTAGGGATTCCTAAATTTTTTTGGCCCATGACCAAGAAAGTCATGCTCATGGTAGGATTTCAGATCCAATGACAGTTGCGTGGAGGAGATTGAGAAAGGCTGTTTAGTACTGGGCACTGGAGAGATGACTGCCACCTCCCTCCCAATATCAGCCCTGTCTCGATTTCCAGCTCCACCTGAGCCCATTGACCACCTCAACAGCAGCCTTTGAGCCCAGATCAGATAGTACAATGATAAAGAGGACAGATTCTGGAGCCAGGCTGCTTGGGTTTAGATCCCAGGTGCAAACCATGCCAGAAGGGGCTTGCTGACCATCTGAGCTTTGTGTTTCCCTTTCATAGTGTCGAATGGTGACCAGAAGTGGCCATTGAGCCTGGGTGAACATTTCTCAGCCTTTACTTGTATCCAGGCAAGTCTATGTGACTGAGTGTGGGCCCCTGGAAATGTGCATGGAAGTAATATGCCCCTCTGGGTGTGGCTTGTAAGCACCTCCCTTGTGACTCTCCGTGTCTCCCCATCCCCATATGCTGGCTAAAAGTAGGTGCCCAGAGCAACACTGGACATCACACAGTGAGGATGGCAGGATACACCTGTCAATGGGGTACTGGGTGACTGGGTAGGACTGAGCACCTGATTTTCTTACCAACAAAACTTTCCATGAGTGAGATAAAATTTCTATCACACCAAACCTGTGAGATTTCAGGGTTTGTTTATTATAGCAGCTAGCATTGCCTAATTAATATAATTACTTTCTAACTGTATAATGTTGGGAAAATTAACCTTTCTTGCCTCAGTTTCTTTATCTATGAACTGGGTATGCTGAAACTCATGATCTCATTATCTCATAGGGTTGTAATAACGGATAAATGAGATCAATCCACATAAAGCACATAGAACAGTGTCTGGCTCATAGAACATGCTCACAAAGCTTATCTATTCTTATTGCTAATTGGAATAAATAATTGCCATCTGCCTGAGTTCTGTTGTGTGGAAAAGACTTTTTGCTTCAGAATAATTTCCCCTTCTGATTTATGGAGACTTGCTGGGATCCATCTGGGACCCAGCTACAAGGCAAAGCTCTTGTGTGTTCTGGCTTAAGGAAAATCCAGGTGGGCAGTGGGGCTGGGGCTGCATGATGGTCCTCTGCGTTCCTAGCAATCCACAGGTTTGAGAGTTGCTTCTGGCCATGGACATATGCAGTGTTCTCACTATGCAAACTGTGTTCTCACTATCCAACAGTCAGGCCATGCCAAACCAAGGCACTGGGTGGATGGCTGGCCTTGATGAAACGAGAGCGGGATTCTGCAGCTAGGCGGTGTCCATGGAAGCTACGTAGTGGCCTTCCCCTGGCATTTTCACCTTGCAGCATGGCACCTTCATCATCCACGCTGCTGGTCCTTGCAAAAACCTCCTAAAACCAAAGGAGTAAAACGGCCCCTGCTTCACCTTAAACAGCCCTTGTTCTTGCTTAGCCAGGCGTTTTCGCCATTTGCACAAACATAGAGCGGCCATTTTTGTTTTGATGGAGGAGCTGGTGGGGGAGTGGTGGGTGGGTGCTGGGCAGCAGGAGTTCACTTAGACTTTGCATCACAACCCATTTTTCCTCACCACCGTTTTTCTGTTTGGATATGTCGGGCCCTCTAGGGGCATTTGTAGTAGTCCTAACGGAGTTATCGAGCTGGGAGATGCACTTGGGGAAGTGTTCACTACCTCAACATTTTGGCCGCATCTGTATAGGCCAGGGATTTACTGAGGTCAGCAATGGTTGGAGGATCAATAAAGCATTTCAGATAAAACTCCATTTTTGCCTCCAGCAAATTCCCAGCGTTACTTTGCCTTTGTAAACAACATCTTAAGGAATGCTGATTGTAAATCATCTCCAGTGCACCTCTACACCCCTCATACCGTGTGTTCGTCCTGATAATTTTATAGGCGAGAAAAGGGTCTTTGTGCCAGTGAAGACACGGAAGCCCAGAGGGTTCGGGTGACCTCCTTAAGGTTACGGTGAATTCGTGTGGGGGCAGAGAGAATCCCAGGCCTTTCCCCCTGCTTGGCATAGTCTCCAGTGCCTCACTTAACTCAGGACTTGGAAGCGCTCCTGACCTGGCTCTATATGCCCTCGCACATCTGATGAGCGCTAACCAGTGGGCGGCTGCAGGCAGTTGCCAGTTCAGGAACCTTGTCAGAGCTGGAGGCTTACGTCAGCTGCTGGCTGGGCAGGCTGGCAGGGGATCGAATTTGCCTCTGGACCTAATTACCCAGGAAGAAAAGAACATCTCCCTGTCAATTTCTTGAATTACCCTCTAAGCAATCTGCAGGCGGGTGTAAGCTGAGGATGAGTCTTGCCCTAGGAGGGAAAAATCCAGATGTGGATATACTATGCAGCTGATCACACTGCTGACTTGGTGGGTCTAGAATATGGGCTCCATGCGGTTCTCATCAATCCAGAGAGAAGCACCTTCCCGCCTGTGGTTAGTGTGGTGGACATTGGTTCATGTCTGCACTTGGTGGTGGACCAGGGTCAGTTGGAGATCACTGCCCCACTCCCGGGCATAATGGTGGCATGAAAGGGAACCAAAGCACAAGTCATATCCTCGTAACTGGGCTTAAGAACACAGGGCACAGTTCTAAAGATCTCTCCAGGGTTCTTTTGGCCAACCCTGCAGACATCCCCTTTCTGGAGAGCCAGGACATTCTCGCACCGAGCAGGCGTTGACAATGCATGTGTCTAGGACTGGCTCCTCACCTGCAGAATGAGGGCTGGAACCCAGGACCTGTGATGGCTCCATCCCTTACCCCAAGCTTCCAAGTCACCTTCTGGGAGGAAAGAGAGGGGAGGTGGCTGGTGGCACACACAGGTGCCCGAGCAGGTCAAGAACCCTGCAGAAGACACAGCTGTGGCCCTGCTGTGGCTAGAGAGCACAGGTGTGGGAGGCAGGGATCTTGATCAGCGAGGGTTAAGGGTCTATGGTAAGGTCATGTAGGGTCCAGTGTGCCACAGCCAGCATCTGGGCTCACAAGAGCCAACTGTTAAATTTTCGGCGATTTGGTGAACTGACTGATACCCCCTTGATAATTTCTAACTGGCCAGGGGGGGAATATTTACACCATAAAAACTTGCGGTGTTCCCACCCAGTTGTTAAACATTAACCGACATATCCCTACAGAGGGTTCCCCGACAGTGGGGCTTCCTGGCCTCATGCTAGACATGCCCAGGTTTTGCTACGACTTGCATATTTCCTCTTGGTGACTTCCAGGCAACCTCTCTCCTGATGTGCATGACTGAAGGTCTCTTCATCTCTCTGCTCCGGCAGGTGTGCAGCAGGCTGTAGGTCTCTCCTGCTGGGTCGGAATCCTGTGTCCCCTCTGCTAGGGGAGAGGCCAGTCAACCTTGAGGTGACACTAATTCCTCGCGGTGCTGCCTGTCAGACACATGAACCGAGTGGCTCTGACCTCCAGCTTCTCTTGTTCCTCCGTCTTGCCAGGTCCTGTGGCCGATTGCTGCCATCTGCTCCTTTCTCCTCCTCACTCTCAGGGTGGACCCTCCGCTGGGCCAGCAGATACTGCAGAGACGCACATGGGGCTGCATCCGCCACTGGCATCGGTCGCATCTCGAATCTTCTTTTCTTGTACCTTTCCCGGCTTAGCTCACCTAAGGGATGACAGTCTTCTTGAGGCAGCTCCCCTTTCTGGGTGCTCACTGTGTGCCAGGAACTGTGATGCAGCCTGTACTGTCTCAGCGGCGTCGCTGCTGGTGCTGTGTCCCCAGTGTGTCACTGACAAGGGACAGCAGCCGGCTGTGCCTGCTGCACCTGCCGCACATCTACTAAGTGGCGGGAGAGCGATCCAAAGGCAGGTCTTTGGCTTCAAAGTTCCTGTTCACAATGACTCTATTTCACTGTCCCTCTGTCACAGAGATGGTCAAGGATGTGCCGTGATGGTCGGGAGTGAGGCGTCACCTTGGACCTGTGTAGCACCTGCAGGTTTTGGAACCTTCAGGGACCAGTAGTGTCATGGTGCTGGTGCAGTTTTCAGAGCCGGTTCTCTGTGTTTTTTGGATGGACATTGAGGACGAAAATACCTTCAAAATACACTTTTTCTTCATATTGGTTTGCAAGGACCACTGCAATAAAGGGGTCCACGGGCTGGGTGGTTTAACAACTGACATTCATCGTCTCACACAGCCTGAGACTGAGGCATTGGTAGGGCTGGGCCCTTCCTTCCTTCCTTCCTTCCTTCCTTCCTTCCTTCCTTCCTTCCTTCCTTCCTTCCTTCCTTCTTTCCTTCCTTCCTTCCTTTCTTTCTTTCTTTCTTTCTTTCTTTCTTTCTTTCTTTCTATCATCTATCTATCTATCTATCATCTATCTATCATCTGTCTATCATCTGTCTATCTATCATCTATCTATCTATCTATCATCTATCAATTATCTATCTATCATCTATCTATCTATCTATCTATCTATCTATCTATCTATGAGAGAGGGCATGAGTGAGTGAGGGAGAGAGAATCCCACGAGGGTCAGAGAGAGATGAAGAGAGAGAGGATCCCACATAGGCTCCGCACTGTCAGCACAGAGCCCCATGTGGGGCTCAAACTCACCCAAAGTGGGTCTTGAATTCAGGAACCATCAGATCATGAACTGAATGGAAGTTGGAGGCTTAACCGACTGAGCCTCCCAGGTGGCCCAGGGTTGGGCCCTTCTGGTGAGGGAGAATTGGTTCCAGTCTTCACTTCCAGCTTCTGGTTTACTGGCCATCTGTGGTGTCCTTGGCTTGTACAGCATCACCCAGATCTTGCCTTCATCCACACACGGCCTCCTCCCCGTGTGCACATCTGTACCTGTGTCCACATTTCGCCCTTTCATGAGGACATAGCTGTATTGGATCAAGGCCCACCCTGATGACCTCATCTTAACTACGTATATCTTTAGTGACCCCGTTCCAAGTAAGGTCACATTCTGCTGTGGTGCCATAAGAGGGGTTAGGACTGCTTCAGCATATGTGTTTTGGGGAGACACCGCAACAAGTTTGTTCATATTAGCTCTCAAGCTGAGAAACACTATTTAAGGAAGGTCTTTGTTCTTTTCATTTCTTGTCCTAAAACTTTTCCTGTGCTGAGATGTACTTTTTTCTGTACTTGAAATGAAGTACCACGTGCTCTCTCTTCTGCACAGATCCCTCTCCTAACCATATTTAGAGCAACTCCCTAGGCCATCTGGCGGTGTCTTCCTCGGCCCCTAAGGACGTCTCCAGACCCTGGCCCTTGGATGTGGTGAAGCCATACACAAGGGCAGTGCCTTTCCTCCCCTGGCTGTCTGAGCTGTTTCCCTCCCAGACCCCGGAGTTTTCTCCTCTAACGGGCTTTATTTTGATTCGAATGTGAATGTTCTGTGCCCTGCAGACCAGATGAAAGGCTCTGGCTGACTCTGGCCAAGCCAGTGGCCGCTGATGATTGGGCTGTTAGAAGCTTCGCCCCGAGTGTGTGGTCCCGCGGATGGAAAAAGCGCCCTCTCACAGACTTAGGTGTGATAGATGTGGCTGCCGAGGGCGGGGATGGTGAGTCTTGACTGAGAGCTGAGGACCTGGATGGGCTGCAGGGGCCATGGGGGCCGGGGAGGGGGCAGAAGCGCTTAGCCTTTGGGTGCTGCTCCTGGGGTTCTCAGCAGAGTTCTCTCAGGGGCGTAGTGGGTAGGACCCGGAGGACCCTCTGTGTCTCCCCTACCCACTGGCCCCCGGCAGATGCTCCTTTTTCGATCATGAACTGAAAGTCTCAGGCTTCTTGGTGACTCCCCAGACTCAATCTGTGACCCACATATTTCTCCCAGACTTGATCATTTATTTACTCACTCCTTTCCTCACTCACCAGAGACAAGCCTGGCTGGAGGAGGCTAAACAGGGGAGGGGAGAGTGTTCTGGGCCTAGAGACAAAGGGCCAAAGGGAGTGAGAGTGTGGTGCGTGCCTGACATGAGAGAAGGTGGATCCGTCTGGAGGGAGAGAGAAGGGAAGTGAGTGTGAAAGCAGGGATCTCGGCCTCATGGCATCACGTCAGTAAAATTCGCACTAAGCCTAGACGTTTCTGGAGGGCACTGGGCGCTCCTACCCATGAGAGGCGTGAGCGACCACTCTGGAGGTGTGGGGGCGTGATTCCGTGCAGGTAACATAACGGTCCGAAGAAGCGTGAGGGGCTCTTGTGCTAACACTTGTGTTCGCCCACTCCCCGGCTCCTGCCTCCTCTGTGTTTCTGGGGAGTAGGTGAGGTTGGAGGGGCCACTGCTCCGGAGTGGGTGGGGGCTCCTGCTTGCAGCTGGAGGGGGAGTTCTCCCTTCTCCTCACGGGGGGGGGGGGGTGAAGCAGGTAGGGGCTGGTAAGCTCCAGCCGGAGCCCTGTGCAGTTTTTTCTCATACCCCCAAAATACCGGGAGAGCAGGAGGCAGTCAGCTGTGTTTCCTGCTTTACAAGGAGAGCTTTGTTTGAAGAAGTTTCTGAGTGCAAAAGCCAGACTGAATACAATGGAGACACAGAATGAAATTGCTCTTTACAGGAAATACAGGAGCAATAAAGTGGAGATACACTTGTTTCAACGCTGCAAATGTCCTGGGATTTCTAAAGGCTACTGGGTAGGTTAAGCATAAGTGGGCGTCAGCAAAGGAGTGGAGGGAGGCTGGTCAGAAAAGTTGCTGGGGTGTGCACGGGCCTGTATGTACACTCACAGGTACTCAATGTGCGACTGGGAAGCATGGACTGGATAGACTTGATGGAAGTGCTTTGAGCAGCAATTGAAAACCTGACATGGAACAGAGACTCTGCTAGAGCGAGAGCCCCAGCCCTTCCCCTGGCCGCCTTCAGCTCTCTGCTCTGTCCCCCTTTGCTCTCTGTTGCCTCCATACAGAGGGTGTGAGCACCTCCCCAGTGCCCAGTAGGCCCACAAATACTCCACACGAGACCGTGAGAAGCCACGTTCCACACACCACGTCTGCAAAAGGGGAGACTCATTCCCTGAAATAGGACCCTTTCATACTGGCCTCGACTCCTTTCTATGACCTGGTACTTGGTACTTTATACCACAATCACCAGCCAACAGGGGTTTATTAAGTATCTGCCTTATTTCCACTTAGCTGGAGGTTGAAGACTGCCATCAAGACTGGACCTACAGGGGCACCTGGGTGGCTCAGTGGGTTAAGCATCTGACTCTTGATATCAGCTCAGGTCATGATCTCATGGTTTCATGAGTTCGAGCCCCAGCTCTGCAATGACAGTGAGGAGCCTGCCTAGGATTCTCTCTCTCTCTCTCTCTCTCTCTCTCTCTCTCTCCCTCCCTACCTACCCCTGCAATCTCTCTCAAATAAATAAATAAACTTAAAAAAAAAGACTGGACCTACAAACCTGCAGTTTGCAGATCTCAAGGGTTTTTGTTTGACCTGATTGGTGCTGTTTACTCATTCATTTGTTTATGCCTCAATGACTGATGGGGGCAAGCACTTACTGGCTAATCATAGTTGTCTGTTGCTTTGCTTGCAGTTCACGTGACAAGAAAAGCTCCTCCCCCCTCCCCCCCCCCCCCCCCCCCCCCCCTGCTGCCCCGCCATGAAAGAATTGTGTCTCTTCAATTTAAGATGTGAATCAAGGTTTGGGGCAGCGAGAGTCTGAGCCAGCAGGCACCTGTGAGTCCTCAGCGAGTTTGCTATCTGAAGTCAAAATGGGTAAAGTGTCATTCAACTTTCCTTGCGTTCAACGCAGCTTCTGTTTCTGAGAGCTTTGCACTTTGGTCCCCAGATAAGTTGAGTTCAGAGGAAATAAGTGGTTGGAACTCACAAGAAGGTGCCTTTCAATGGATTTCCAGTGTTGGGTCCAAACTGGGATGAGGCAGGGGTGGGGACCAGTTACTCTGCCCGGAGACTCTTCTAAGCTGATCTCATCCTTCCTGACTCATTCTCAGCACCACCCAACTCTGAGGACTGACTGGAGCCAGTGCTTTGAGCAGTTAGCTAGGTCTCACCCCTGCCTGCCCACAAGCCCTCATGTTCTTTTACCCATTTAGGCGTCCATTCAATACTTGCTTATGGAACACTTGTGTGCCAGGTGCTCTGCTGAATGCTGGGGACATAGCAGTGAATGCAGACACTAATTCTTGCCTCCATAGAACTTACATTCTAGTGTGTTGGTGGGGAAAGGGGGACCGAGAAGAAAATAAATCAGTAAATTACATGGTGTGTTAGGAGGAGACAGACCAAATGCTATGGGGACTGGGATAGGATGGCCAGCACAGCAGGTGGGGGAATGGCATGATGTTAAATAGAATGGTCAGGGGAGAGACTGGTGAGAAGGACGTTCGATGTAGGACCCAAAAGCAGTGAGGGATAGTCATGTGAATATCAGGGGCAAGAACATTCCAGGCAGAAGAACTGTTCAGTGCAAAGGCCCCAAGGCAGAAACAGGTCTGCTGTGTCTGAGGAATAGAGAGTAGGCCAGTGGGATGGTGACAGGGAAGGGGGAAGCAATAGGATGGGAAAACAACTGGGGACAGACCACATAGGGCCTCGCAGACGATTGTGAGGACTTTGGCATTCTCTCTGATGAGGACAGGGGCCATCTCAGAGTTCTGAGCAGTATCATGATCTTCTTACTTTTTATTAAGACCATTCTGGCAGGCCGTGGGGGAGCAGAGGGGCAAGCTGGGGTTCAGTTTGGAGGCTTATTGCCGTGGGCCAGGTAAGAGGTGACAGTGGCTTGGACCCTAGTGGTGCGGTGGTCGTGGTGAGAAGTGGCTGGATTATGGACAGACTTAAAAGCAGAGGAACCATTCATGTCCTGGTCACTGTGGTCTCTCTGGGGTGCAGGGCAGTTGGGGGATTTACTCTGCCCACCATGTGCCAAGCACTAGCTTCACAGGCAGTGTGATCTCATTTAATCCTCTGGGCATCCTGCTGAGGTAGATAAGGTTCCCCCCACTTTACAGAAGTTGAAGCCTAAAGAGATAAATAACTGGCCCACGCAGCTTATGAAGGACAGAAGTGGATGCCTCACTGCTACTAAGCTCCCTACCCACATCCAAAGTGAAAAAGGTTTGGTCGTTTCTGGTTCCATTGAAAGAAGCTGTGACTCTGCCTGAATGAGGTCAGCTGTGACCCAGCTGTAAGTGTCTGAACGACAGAACCTTTAGAGCTCGGGAAGTCTCTGTGTGTTCCTGTGTCAGGTGGTTCCACAGATAGTGGGACGGAGGCTCCCCTGGTCCTTCCTGCACTCCCTACCCAGCCCATGCTATGCCCCAAGCAGGTTCCTCTTGCTCTGCTTTAGTTTTAGCTGGCCTTGAGCTTCACTTTTTTTTTTTTAAATTTTTTTTTTCAACGTTTATTTATTTTTGGGACAGAGAGAGACAGAGCATGAACGGGGGAGGGGCAGAAAGAGAGGGAGACAAAGAATCGGAAACAGGCTCCAGGCTCTGAGCCATCAGCCCAGAGCCTGACGCGGGGCTCGAACTCACGGACCGCGAGATCGTGACCTGGCTGAAGTCGGACGCTTAACCGACTGCGCCACCCAGGCGCCCCGAGCTTCACTTTTTAACCAAAGCCATGACTCAATAAGATCAGATTCTACTCTTTTCTAAAATGTGAACTAAGTCCCAAAGAAATAGAAGGACAATTGGGACCCAAATCTAAACTTGCACATGTCACAGGAAGTTGAGTGGATTTTCCTGTTGACCCAGCATTGACGAGTGGGGCTGGGACTGAGGATAGAGATGCTAAGTTCCTTTTATTTTTATTTTTTTTAACCTTTATTTATTGCTGAGAGACAGAGAGAGACAGAGCATGAGCAGGGGAGGGGCAGAGAGAGAGGGAGACACAGAATTGGAAGCAGTCTCCAGGCTCTGAGCTGTCAGCACAGAGCCCGATGTGGGGCTCGTACTCACAAACTGAAAGATTATGACCTGAGCTGAAGTTGGATGCTTACTGACTGAGCCACCCAGACGCCCCGAGATGCTACGTTCTCTGCGTGCTAGAGACAGCTGCTGACATCTGAGTCCGACACTAGTCTTGCTGCCTATGACTGTTCCAAGTCCTTCCTCAGTTTCTGTGTGAGAGGGGAGAAAATCTGAGCTGAAGTCACCATTGCACATGGTCATCGTGAGAGGCACATCACTCACCTTCTACCTCACCCTCCAAGTCAAGTGAAGGGGATCAAGAGAATTGGGGGTGCTTACAACAAGAATATGAAGTTCATATTCTAATTCCAGATTCAGTGTCTTCTAGGACAGAGAGCTTTCTGATCTGGCCTTAGAGAGCAGGAGAAGAGAAAAACAGGGAGAGAAGCAGTGTGGATACAGAGGTGAACAAGAGAGAGTCCGTATATCTGTATTTTGGTGTTTCAAGGGGGCATTTCTGTGAGTCTAGCACACAATGTGGAGATGCCCGTTCTGCCTGTTGCCCAATGGGTGGTAGACCCTGGCAGCAATAGACTGGAATGTACAGGGGCACGGCATCACTCAGTAGGTGCTACTGTAACAAAATTACCATGTACTTGGGGGCTTAGATGACGAAAGTTTATTTCTTACAGTTCTGGAGGCTGGGCAGTCCAAGATCCAGTTGCCATCAGATCAGGCTTCTGATGAGGTTCTGCTTCTTGCTTCATAGATGGCGGTCTTCTTGCTATGACCTTGCATGGTGGGAGGGGTGGAGGAGCTTTCTGGGGCCTCTTTTGTAAGGACACTAACCTCATCCACAGTAGCTCCACCTTCATGGCCTAATCATCCCCCGAAGGCCCCACCTCCTAGGAGCATCACATTAGGAGGTAGGATTTGAATTCACATGGAATTTTTTTGAATGTTTATTTATTTTTGAGACAGAGAGAGACAGAGCATGAACGAGGGAGGGTCAGAGAGAGAGGGAGACACAGAATCTGAAGCAGGCTCCAGGCTCTGACCTGTCAGCACAGAGCCCGACGCGGGGCTCGAACTCACGGACTGTGAGATCATGACCTGAGCCGAAATCGGCCGCTTAACCGACTGAGCCACCCAGGTGCCCCAAATTCACATGGAATTTTGAGGGCAACGCAAACATTCGATCATCTGCACAATAAGAGATAAGGGATGGAATTAGACCTCCCATTCTCCCATTTCAGGGAAGCATGGAACAGAGTGGGTGGCCCCAAAGAAATCCACCCGTGCCCTGCGAGGACCATCAACACAGAGTTAAGTAGCAATACTTACATTCTTATGATACTTACATTCTTGTTCCAGAGTAGCCAGGCCTACTGGGCCTGGGATGGGAGGACTGAGGGGCCAGAGTTCCCTACTGCCAGTAGGCAGGCCCTGCAGCCTAGCCTGGGGGGGAGGGTCAGTGGACGGCATTTAAATTACGCATGAGATGGAAGTTCAAAACTTATCTGACTTTTCATAACCAGAAGTGATCCAGGAAGTCATGAAGTTTGAGGAAAGCGATAAAGAACAAGAATGGGAGATTGGGTAAGGTTCAACCAAAAACAGTGAATGGTGAAAACTCAGGTTTACATGTTGAGACTGCTCAGTAAATGAGTTACACACATCTTATATTGTTGAAGCACAACTGATTTCAGAACAAACAAATAAACAAACACGCCCATAAGTTATTCAAACCAGCCCTGCACCGAGCAAGCTGGTCAATGAGTGGTGCCACGGCACAGCCTGGACCCCCTCACTGGGGGGGCTGCGTTGCATTCTTGCAGTTCCTCCAGCCAAAGTGTAGAATCAAATGTCACCCCCGTCGCAGAAACAAGTGGAAAAGCCCTTCAGAAACGTTTAGTGAGCACCGACTGGTTAAATGAATAATTCAGGTGTACAAAACAAGGAGGAAACAAAAGGAAGACTTTCCCAAGCATCTTCCAACTGGGAAAACCCTAAAGAGGCAGCAGGCGGCCACCATCTGGTATGAGCTGCATCCACGCTGGAGAAGGTTCTTGGCCAACTCTTTGTGATTGTGAATTTTGTGGAATCTTTGGAACAATGACAGCCACAGGGTCTGCCCGAACCCTTAATCCTCATAAGTCAGGGAGTGTTCCCAAACAGCTGGGGACTGGCTGATGAAGGGCATCTTGTGTAAACCTTCTTATAGAAGCACTGAGGACTTTTCTAAGATGGAAAACACGTTCCTAATTCCCCAATTCCCTTTCTTTCTAACAGGATCACTAGCTTTTTCTTGGCATATTTTGTGTTTTGACCACAGCATCTATATTTTTACACAGCAAACATCATAGTGGAGATACAGCTTTGGTCTCTCTTTAATAGTAAGCATAGATTTCCACTTACCCCTCTTCATAGTATCAACATTTTTTTTTGTACATTCCAGCGCACCTCAAACTGTCCGCATCTGGTTATTTGTGTTTTTAAGATCCTATGTGCTACTGTAGAGAACATCTTCATCTACGTATTTTTCTTCTTTTGGATCATGTTCTGCAGCTATATTACCAAAGGTGGGATTTCCGGAGTCAGATCGAGTGACTGGTGTTGCCCGTGGCCGAGTTTTCCTGTCGGTGGTCCTGACTTGCACAGCATACACTGTGTGACAGGGATATTCCCTGGAGGTGTGGGTGGGTTGCCCCATGACGACAGCTCCCAGGCAGAGCCACACTGCACAGGAGAAGGGAGTCCTGGACTATTTGCAGGCAACTTGTTCACCAGGAAAAAGAGTTTTGAAGGAATTGAGTTGGCTTTCTAAGTCTTATGCGCAGTGGGTATTTAGTCATCTTTTATACCTCCCCATAATCAATTATGGTTAAACTCTTAAGAGCCTTCTGTCTGTCTGTCACTGTAGACCCTACAGCCCTTCAAGTAGGATAGCACACAAGTAATTTATTCACTTTAAGACTTGTTTAAGAAATGGTTCTTGTACCCAGATCTGTGTGGCTAGGCCTCATGGGAGGGCAAAGGTGAAGAACACGTGACCCTTGCTTCCTTTCACCCTGTGCACATTCTCTGAGTGCTACTTCATGGTAATGACAATCATCATCGGTCACATGGGAACACTGAGCCAAGAACTGTCTACACCTGACCATCTCATTTCATGTGCACAGGCATTCTCTGATCTGGGTTATGTGATTGTCCCTCTTTACAGAGAAGGAAATTAACGCACAGAGGGCATATAGCTAACAAGTGGCTGTATTTGGACCAGGAGGTGGAAAGTTGACTGAGACTCAGTCTTTACTACTAAGGGGGTCACTGTGTGTGTGTGTGTGTGTGTGTGTGTGTGTGTGTGTGTGTTACTTACACCAGTAAGTAGATAGAACAGACCTTCCAGTGGCATGACAACTCTCAGAAGGGGACACGTACCCCATACTGGATTTGGGGGGGGTATAGTTAAAGTTTCCATGGGAGCAGATGATAGCTAAATTGTTAAGTGGGAATAGGAGTTAGACAGGAGAATGCTACCCTGTGGTTAAGAAAAAAAAAAAGATTTACTCAGAAAAGACTATAATACATGATTCAAGGCTAGGGGTAAAATGTGGGCCCAGGCCCTCTGGGGGAGTTGTCAAATCAAGGGGGTCAAATCATTGTTGAGGCAGAGGGAACATGGTAGGAGCCATTTCTGAGCTAGGGGTGGAGTGTGGGGGAAGAATAAAGCTGGGTCTCCAGCTTCCCACTGGTGGCTGGGCCTGGCCTCCGAGGACGTCAGGAATGGGTCAAACAGGCTGTCAGAGAAGATGTGATGATGTAGCTTGTTTTCTTCAATGAACCTTACTTCTTTTATTTGATTATGAAGGTTATACTGTATTTCCTTGATTCTAAGTCACCATTGATGTGATAGACTGAATTATTTGCCATTCAAATTCATATGTTGAAGCCCTAATCCCCCAATGTGACTATATTTGGAGATAGAACCTTAACCTTATTGGAGATAGAACTATATTTGGAGATAGAGGCAATACGGGATGAATAAGGGCTTGAGTGAGAGTGGTCCCGAATCCAGTATGACTGGTGTCCTTGTAAGAAGAGGAAAAGTCACCAACAGTGCAAGAGCACCCAGAGGAAAGACCATGTGAGGACACACGAGAAGGTAGATACCATCTACAAGCCAAGGAGAGAGGGGTCAGAAGAAACTAAAATTGCCCACACTTTGATCTTGGACTTCCAGCCTCCAGAACCGTGAGAAAATAAATTTCTGTTGCTTAAACCAACTCCATCTGTGATATTTTGTTATGGCAGCCAAGCACACCGATACAATTGACTTAAGAAATATCACCAATTTTGTGGGGGAAGAAAAAAATCCACACATTACATGTATATCTCAATTGCAGGGGTGTATCCAAATTTCACAAATGTTAAAATGTGAGAAACCGTGTATAATTCCCAGGTTTGGAATTAGTGGAGCGGAGGATGTAAGCACTTTTGATACCTATTGCCAAAAATTTTAATAATAATGCTATTATTCCCTTTCCTAACCTGGACACTGGATTTCAGATCTAATGCGGCCAGCAGATATAAAGCAAAGCTTTGATTTCTCTCTCCTGGCTACAACAGACAAGTAGACTCAGTATTGACACCAGGGTATTTTTATCTTTTTGCGTTTGATTTGATTTTAAGCTAGGAAGTAATGGCTATCTTTCGGAAACAGAACCAATCCAAAATGTAAGCTGCAATCCCATTGTCCCAGAATGTTGATGGCAGTGCAGTGCAGTGGGTGAAGTGTGGGATTCGGTCGTGTCATCCAGACCATTATACCGGAGCCCCCCTGTCACTGCCAGGTCAGGACCCCATGGGAACAGTGGGTATCCCATCTCCGACCCTCCTTGGGGCTGGCTAGAGTAATGGAAGGCTCCAGCATTTGTGACCAAAGACCCAGCTGTTATCTGAGCACCTTGGCCACACCTGGCTCATTGCTGACACTGCCTCCAACTCCATGAAATCAGGTAGAGAAGTGTGCAGAGGCCTCACTTAGGGGATGCCTTCCTCACTGTGAGCGGAGGCCACGCTTTTGCTTCTCCTCAAGATTCCATCCTTAAGGGATCACTCTCCCACCCAGGATGACATTGTGTTTTTAAAAGAATTAGTATGTGGTGAATTTCTGGATTCATAGCAGTTTTGAGATAATGAGCCAAAAGATAGGACTTTGTATTTTATTTGGACTATGCTTTGCTTTAACCTTGTTCTTGGTACAATATCTTTAATATAGATCTGCACGTCACATACATTGCTGTAACATTGTTTTCATATAACTATATTTGACACCCCATTTGACAATGTCAACAGTTACAGTGGTTCCTCAATACATTTGACACTATCAGCCCTTAAAATGTTTTCACAATAACTTAAATGTAAGCACATTTGACGGCATCAGCCATTGAAATGTTCCGCAAACTATGCATTCAGAGTTTCGGCTACCAGCAGCTACTGTGTTCACAGTATCTCTGCATAGTGACTGCCTGTTTATTCAGTACACGTTTTTTTCTTTTTTCTTCTTGTTTCTTCTTGAAAACTTATGAAACACCAGGCTTTGTGATGGGCTCTTTTTGGCATTAGGTACAAAGATCATTAAGATTTAACTGATACTTTCATAAAACTCTTAGTGAACAAAATCAAGTAACTATTAACCAATGTGTATTGAGAACTTACTATGTGGCATTCATTGATGTCAGTAGTTTTCATGCAGCAACTCCTTAATGCTTGTAACCACCTTATTGATATAGGGTAGCTTATATAAATCCCATTTTACAGATGAGGAAACCAAGGTACTGAATGGATAGTGGTTTGCCTGAAAGCACATAGCTAGGAAAAGGAAAAACTGGGATTTGAATCTAAGTGTTTGCCCCTAGAACTCTCATGCTTTCTTTCCTCACTGTGCACTTACTTATTACACCATACTTATTACAACAATGCATGAGCAAACAGTGTGAGTAAAGTGCTTTGGGGGCAAGGCAAGGCAAAGAGCCACCTACTGTCTGGAGGTGTTGAAAAAAGCCTTCAGGAGAAGGTAACATTTGAAGGTATTTCAAAAGTTTACTAGGAGTTGGGTCAAATGGAGAAGTTGGGAAAATGTGAGAGTGTGTGACAAGAGGTGAAATTGGTTAGGGGACTGGGTCACATTTAGGGTAGGGCAGGGAGGTATGTGTGATAGAAGCAAAATTGGGAAGGACTTTGAATATGTTAGAAGGCAAAATGTTTCCTCTACCCTCTTATGTTCAGTACCGGGGGCCTGCATATTACATTAAGAAAAGACAGAGGGGGAAAAGGCAAACAATTTTTATCAATCTTTATAGGCATAATGAGTTCACAGAAAAGAAGTGAAACTCATGAAAGTGGTTAGATTTGGATGCTTATGTACCATTTTAACAAAGGAAAGAGGGTTTGAACTTCAAGAACAATAAATTGTGGAAAAGTAACTAGAAGATATTAAAGGAACTAATGGAAGATAAAGGTTATTTTAGTAAGGTCTGTTTATGCAAACTCATCTCAGTCTTGACTCTGTCTCAGGTGACCCGAGTCCCTATTCCCTTCCTGGTATCGGTGGGGTACGTGAAGGCTGTTAAACCCCTTCACAAAGGGAAATTTATGCTCTATTTATAGGTGGGTAAGGGGAGGGCAGAGAAGTCTTCCTACATCTGTTCATTCTCAGTTGCCTTAAAGTCGGAATCATCCTTATGCCAATGTGGCATATTCTGGGATGGTGTGTTCTGATCCCCTTCAAATGCCTTGCTAGGAAAATTTGGGCTTTATTTTATAGGATGAGAGGTTTTAAGCCTTAAGTGACATGGTCAGATTGGTGTGCTTGAAAACACATTCTGGCTGCAGCGTGGGGAAAGGTTTAGAAGGTGAGATGCCGGGCGTAGGCAGGCCTGTCCAGTCTGGGCTCCACCCACGTGCAGAAGAGAGAGGCGGGGGATGGGGGAACTGCACTGGGATTCTCTCTCTCCTTTACGTCCTCCTGAAGGAAAACGGGGATTTCAGTTTTCATCTCCCTGTGCGGCAGCTATTTGGAGGCCCCTTCGATCTGTGCAGGGTTCATGACTGCTGTTCCAAGACGCCCAGCCCCAGAGCCCCTTGGATTCTACAGAGCTCACCTGGGGAGCAGGAGCACACGGGTCACCCCAGACCTCTTGAAGGATCTCCGCAGGGGCTGTGCCCGGGAAGTTGCCTCTGTGCCTTGCAAGGTCCCCAGCAGGTCTGTCTTGCTCGGTGCTGCTTCCAGCATCCTTCACCCCTCCCCCACAGACTTGTCACTTTGGGGACCAGCTATTCCCAGGGGATGTGCAACGGAAGCTTCACTTTTCTATTTTCTTTTAGAGTGTGGGGAAGCTCCCACGGATACACGCACAGGGGCAGGAGGAAGGAGGGGATCCCCTCGTTTCCCTCTCGGCACCGACAGGCAGAGAGTGTCCCCTGGGTCACCCCTGTGCGGCCCCAGGAAGCAAGCCCTTCCTCATCCGCTCTTCTGCCTCCAAGCCCTCCCTCTCCCTCACTGCCCAGGTTCCTCGGAGACTAACAGCCCTGCTGAGCTCTCCCAGCTGCTCCATTCCCCGAGACAGTATCTTTCCAGAGCTGGTATCATAGCTTAATGATGTTCCTCCAATAAGGGGAAGGTAATTGATTGTTAAGTGAAAATATAAATTGTAATTGAATCCGTCACATTTCAGTTTTTCATTATCGTGTGACAAGTCTCTTAGTGCTTTTGCAAGGACTGTGGGGATGGGGGAAGGATAGAGAGAGAAGAAAACTGTCCTGTGCTCCCACATCCAGCGTGGTGGCTCGGCTTCCCTAGGCTCTCGCACATGTGAGCGTGTGTGTGCTGTGCATACACTCAGTATGCACAGGGCCAAGTGAAGCCACTCTCAGGAAATAAGGAGGAATAGTTCCAGGCCGGTGGCTGCAGGATGCACGTCTAGTTTGAGCTTCAAGTTTGTATTTCTAGCTTCCTTTTGGACATTTGGATTCTTTAATGGGCTCACACACACTATAGACCTCATGCCAAGTGTGTTCACTGTTCTACTTAATATTAAGTAGGAGGTATAACATGGTGATTAAGAAGTAGGTTTGTGGGGGCTCCTGGGTGGCTCAGTCAGTTGAGCATCTGACTCTTGATTTCAGCCTTAGGTCATGATCCCAGGGTCGTGGAATCAAGCCCTGCGTTGGGCTCCATGCTGAATGTGGAGCCTGCTTAAGATTTTTTCTCTCTCTTTCTCTCTCTACCCTTCTCCAGTTCTCTCTCTCTCAAAAAAAAAAAAAAAAAAAAGACAAAAAGAAGTAGGCTTGTGAGCCAGGTTTGGATTGGTGTAGTCATTCTGCCATTTACTCTGTAGGTTTCTAAGTTACTAACCTCCCTGTGCCTCTGTTTTCTCATCTGTAAGGTAGGGATAATTACTGTTTTCTGCTTAGGACTATTGTGAGGATTGGATAGGGCTATCTTAGGGAAAGCATTTAGAAAAATACATGTGGGGGTTCAGTTGGTTACATGGCTGATTTTGGCTCAGGTCATGATCTCGCAGTTCCTGGGTTTGAGCCCCACATTGGTCTCTGTGCTGACAGCTCAGAGCCTGGAGCTTGCTTTGGACTCTGTGTCTCCCTCTCTCTCTGCCCCTCCCCCCCACACACTTTGTCTCTCTCTCTCTCTCTCTCTCAAAAATAAATAAACCTTAAAAAGAAAGAAAAATACATGTGGTAAAAACTCAACAACTATTAAAAACTACTAGTATGATTTTTTAGAAACAGTTTTGTGTTCATTTGAGCCTGGGTACCTAGGACACAGAGCCTGAGGACAAGCTCCTGGGAAGGGGGAGGGTTAACACCTAGGTAGCAAGAGTGGGGGAAAAGCGGGAGGTAAGGCAGGGAAGGAAGGACAGCACTTTACAGTGAAGACTTTGTGGGGTTTCCAGTTTGCTCCAGCTTCGTGAAAACACAGCCTGTGTCTCTGTCACAAGAAATTTCTCCAAAGGGGCTATATGCAATGATGCATCTCAGAATAGTCCAGGGGGAGGGGGCAGGTGGGGAGGGGGAGGGGGAGGAAGAAAGGAAAGGAATTTATCTATTGGCTTTCCCTAGCTCCTGTCTCTGGCCAAAATTCACTCCTCCATGGGGCCTTGAGTCCCTGGAATTTCTGGACTGTGTAATTCAGCCCCTCCTGGTAGCTGCAGGGGAGGTCAGAGCCTCTGTGCATTTGGTTGGGGCAGACCTGACTGCTGGAGCTTCGGAGGTTCCTGCCCTGGGAAATGAACAGGAAGCCTTACCAATGCCACCCCTCTCCATCAAGTGTTTAGGGCACAGGGGAAATGGTGGCCAAGGTTCTGAATCTACCCCATAGCGGAGGTCTGGGGGATATGCAGGGCCAGGTGACCCTTGCAGACATATAAGCTAGACCCCATATATTTTCCCGTGTCACTCACATCAACTCTACCCTCATATGAGCTTTTAATTTTGGTTTTTAAAATTTCATATGAGAAAACAATGCTCCAAATTTTCCCCTGAACAGAAAGGTGCTAACTCACTCCTTTAAGGATTGTAAGCTCTATAAAGGCAATAAATTTATGTCTCTGTCTCTCTCTCTCTATCTCTGTCTATCTCTATCTCTATCTCTATCTCTATCTCTATCTCTATCTCTATCTCTATCTCTATCTCTATCTCTATCTCTCTCTATCTCTACTTTGAAACTATTTTTATTCCCATCTTGTAGTAAAGTATGTGCCATCTACAGATGCCAGTCAATGTGTTGAATGAGGTCTATCCATATTTTCCTCCATTCGTATCTTACTGATATTTAGTTCACATAAGATAAAATGCATAGCTGTTAAGGATTTGATTTGATGGGGTTTAACGATTCTGTGCACTTCTGTGGTCCTCTTTCCGCTTTCATTTCTCTGATCAAATTCCTAATCTCTTCACACATACTGTTGATGATTTCTTTTAGCTCCTTTAACATAGATAGCATAGATTTTCTTTCTTGCAGATTCCCTGTATGATAACTCCAACATCTAGACCTCTTCTTAGTTGGATTCCTTTGCTCTTTTCTTCTTTAGACCATGGGCCACATTTTGCTTCTTTGTGTGTTTCCTAGTTTTTCAACCCTGTACCAGAACATATATACAAAAGGACAGAAGAGGCAAAAGTAAGTAAACTGTACACCTAGAAAAGGAAAAGCCCCTTCTTCTGTCTGGCTGGTAGCATGGAATGAGAAGAATATCTGCTACATAGTTGAGCGGGGGCCAGCCCTGTGGAAGCTTTGGTAAGATGTTCTTTACTTCTGGTTTTAAATGTTTTGAGGGTCTGATCAAAACTCTCCCTTCAGCAGGGCTGGGAACAGAGGAGAGATTCAAGAGATCTCTTTAAACTTGACAGCTGTCTGAACAACGGGAGATTCTGTCCATTTTATAGTCCACCTGCCAACTTTTCCCGTCACTTGAGCATTCTCTATTTTGTCCCATACTGCAGCTGATTTTCTAGTCTGTTGGGGAGGTTCTTTCCATCCTGCTCCCTTGCTCTCAGATTTTGGAGGGCTATTCCAGTGAGTCAAGTGAAGGTCCTCAGAGCCTTTGTAGGGATTGCTCTTTACTCTCCAGCCTGCCCCGGTTCCAGCCTTCAGTGGCCGACACCTGGGCACCCGATATAAGTCCAGGATATCTCAGAGGGATGTTCTCAGCTCTCTTGCTCTGTCCCCACCCCACCATGAGTCCCTGTCTTGCACTTTAGGAATGTCCCATATGCTTTGGGAGGGGAGATCTTTTTCAGGTCTCTGTTCTGCCCCCAGCCTTAAATATACTATTCCCATACACTTGGTGCAAACCCATGAGAAAGAAACAGGGCACGAGGGCAGAGTTGTTTTGTGGAAGGGATGCCACGGGCCTCCTATCTCACTAGCTCACACATGGCCATGAGACATTGGTGAAATGTTTGGCTGGTTTCTCCTTGCCTTTGTCCGTACTGAATTCCTTTGTCTACCACTCTGCCAAGGATGAGAGTAACTGTGGGTCTCCACTCTCCAAGGAAAGGCTCATTGCTTTCTGCAAGTTAATTCATTTAGGTTAATTGACATTCTCAGTTCTCTGATGGATTTAAAAACTACGATTTTACAGCTTATCTGGCCTCTTCTACTGCTGGCGTGGGGGCGACCCTCCTCTGTGATTTTCTACATTCTAAACCTAACATCCATGTTTTCTAGTGTGGCTCTCTAGAAGTCTTCACTGTGGGAAATAGCAAGTTTCATATCTGGACAGCGAAAGATTATTAAACTCCAACCAATGGTTGTTTTGTTCTGACATCCAAATATCCATCCATATAGATGCAGACATCAACACCCTCAAATAAAGCCTTCCCCTTCTTTAGGTCATTGCTCCTAGCATTTGGAAAGCAATACCAGGAGGCAATATTAATCTGAATAGGCTGATTTTGGTTATGGGGGTTTAATAAAGCAAATATTTTCTCTCTGACTTTAAGCAATGGTTCAAACTAGGTCTGCAAATGATGGACACCAGGACATCCCCTGTACTTTTCTGTTAGAGCTAGACCTACAGTCAGGGGAGGGAGATGAGTTTCACAAAGTCTGAATGATCTCCAACATTCACCACCCATTTCACATAAGAATACCATCTACTCTGTCTGGGGTTTCACTTCTTCTGGAGGCTCAATTTGCCTTTGTTGGGGTTTAGGGCTTTCTACTCTTGATCGTGGTATCTTGGCATCCCACGATGTCCTTTGGGAGATGTGCTGAGGCACCCCTAGACACTGACAAGGTACCTTGGAGGGCAGAAGGGCTCAGGAACTCAGGAGGAGATGGTGAGTGTGTGCTTTGTCAAAAATCACAGCTACTGCAAGGAGCAGTGCAGTCACCGTAAATCCCTGGGCTCTGTTAGGCAGAAGCAGCATCGGCATGGTTACAGTGCCAGAGCTAATGAGGCACTTTGCATAGTGTAGTGATAATAATTTTAATTAATGAAGATCAGTGTGTAGCTCTTCACGCTCACAGGTGATCGTGCACCTCGGTGTACGCGGGAGGTGTGCATCACAGGCAGGCAGGCTGGAGAGGCCACTTCATTACACTTTCCTGTTCCTTAGCTCATGGTGTCAAGGTCACCCTCTGTGACTTGGGTTTGGCCTGAGATGATGAAGCGAGAAAGCTAATTCCAAGGCTGATTTCTAGCGAAAGATAAGAACACTTCCTCTGGGAAGATGTCTAAACAGACCTATAAAAGCTTAAAGAGGCATATTTCCGACAACTGTACCATAAAATCGTAGAAATAATTGTCCTGGAACTGTCAGGACAACATGACTGAGATGCTGGTGATGTAGAGCATGGACCCAGACCTGGGCCAATTTGCCACTACATGTGGTGAGTGTCAATGTTATTACACATTGCCTTGTAGGCTTTTGATCTGCTTCCACTGACTTTTTAGGTAGCACCAAGGAAGCATCCAGCATGGTTCTGTTTTCATGGGTATAGTCTGCAGAGCTGTGCCTGACGTCACCACTGGGCGTCTACTACACAAGTCAAACGTGGCAAGTTCAACATGGAACTCTTGATTCTCCCCTAAAACTCCCCATGCCTCAATCTTCCTCATCCACTCACTTTAAAGCCACGGGTCTAAGTACCATCTTTAATGCTATTTTTTTTCTTTTATTCTCCATATCCAAACCATTTGAAAATCCTATTGCCTTTTCTTACAACACATACCCTAATCCACCTACAATGTCAGTGCATATATACATGTATGTGATATGCATGTGTATGTGTGTGTACGTATGTGCATGCTTCTGCATGCATATGTATGTATATGTGTATGTAGGGATGTGTATTTTATGCCTCTTTTCTTACCCTCCCAACTAGCATGTGAGCTGCATGAGAGCAAGTCCCTTGACTACCAGCATTGTACCCCTAGTACTAGGGACACTCTGAATACCTGAGTAAATCCTGAAAGAAAACATCTGGAATTGTAATTGGGAATTAAATATCTCCTACACAGGGGGCACCAAACTCCAGAGAGGCAGAATCATTTCCCTAATTTCATTGGAGAAATACATTCTTGGCCCAAAAAGAGACAGGGGAGATACCTGGTAATGATAAAGATCGTGGAATTAATGTTCTTGGGAACAAGATTGTCCATCAACAGTCTGACGTCCAGATCTGGCCCACAGAATATTTAAACATTTTTGCATTACTTGACGACATAAAACAAAATAGATGTTCCGTGTCCCTTGAAAGTCTGAGTTGTCTGGCAACACAGGATTTGTAATCCTGTCTAGTGCCACACTACTAGCACTGAGCAGCAGCTGCCCTGAGCCAGGACCCTGCTGTCTGGTTGGCCACAGAAGGCTCTTCCTCAGCCCATTTCACTCATTTGCATTACCTGCCTGGCCTCTGTAGGCCTCTGAGTTTGAGACCTAGGCCAATTTGGATTTCTACAGACCATCCTTATGAGCAGGCATGTAGCAGGGATGCTTCCCCGGCACCTTTCCCTTATCACCAGGCTAGGATCAGTCCCCGGGTCTAAGCAGGCCTGTGGAGGTTTGAGGGCCGATGCCTGGTCCCCGTTTGGGCCTGCTCCCTGTTTGGGCTTGGTCATGTCACACCACAACCCAGTCTCTTCCTTGTTCTCTGGTTATTTCCCAGACATGTTCACAAATGCATGGTGGAGAGAAGGTGAATGCTACTGTCAACCTAGCCTTCGCGCCTGAGGAAATGACTTAACATTTAAGTCCTGTTGATTTGGCCTCTTGGGTCATCTGCCCGGGGCTATATTGACTGGAAGAAATTATGGCCCAAATGTCAAGCTTTTTCTAGTCAACCACAACCAGAACATTTTCTCCTCCACTTCCTTTGACCAAAGGATACTGGTGTTAGGCAGGAAGGTCTTTGAAGTCTAGTGTTTCATCTTCCTCACACTTTGTGCTTAGGAAGCTGGGGCCCTCGCGGGAAAAGAAATAGCCAGCCTGGGTCAGAATCAAGGTGTCACTCATCCCATGTTCTTGTTCTCTCGTCTATGCGGCCAATTTCCTGGGATTTTTATATTTCTCAAGGGTGTCAGGAGGTCAGACCACTGTGAGAAATTACACCCTAAGATGAAGTTGTGAATCAGAATTTCTCTTAATGTTTCCACCACCATACAGCACAGCCGTGGAGTCCAGGAGATTTCCCCTGGGTTAGAAATGCCTATTCATTTTGTTATGTTGGTGGGTTATTTTTAAGTCACAGAAGGAATATAAATAGACAACACCAACTCGCACATGCATGGCATAAAACTCGGGCTCAGATGGTAACCTTTACATCCCTCGCTGTGGTCCCAGCCCAGCCATCTCCTCATTTATCCAGTTGTTGTTTTAGAACATTCCAGTGATCAATATGCTTAACTCCTGTCTGGGAGGCTCCAGTGATGAACAAAAGGCATTGGATGCAGAGGATGCTACTTTCTACGATTACAAGCAATTTGCCAGTTTTCTCAGAAGAGCTTAAGAGGGTTTCATGAAATGTCTGCTTTCGGAATCATTAACCATTGATTAAAGTCTTTGTTTTGCTTTGGGAAAATTCTGTTGAAAACGAAGCAAGGGTGAATGACAGTGGCGACCACTGGGCGATTACAGGATGGTGTGGCCCAGGTCTGCCTGGGATGCGCTCTGTTTCGGGCTCCTTGGAAGGCAGGGCTGACTGGGAACCTTTTGCCTGTCCTGGGTATCTGGTTTCTGTGACAGCTGTGTGTTTTGCTGCCCAGGCTCATCCTTTATGTTGATTTCTGTTAGTGAATTTATAAATACAGCCTGAAGAATGCTACCTGTCCCTTAGCTCTTGAACCATCATTACGATCCAGAATGGTAAATCCTTTGTAGGAGTCACCTTGGTTCGGCTGGAAAAAAAAAAAAAAATTACTGATGTGCTTTGAAAAGGTAGAGAGAGTTAGAGGGTTTTTTTTTTTAATATAGCTGAATAGGATTTTAAGAAAGCAGAATTATAATGTGCAGTGAAAAGAAAAGCGAGAGGTTGGGTCAGAAACTGGGTTATCAGTACAATGCAGAAAGGGAAAATAAATGCTAATAGACTGCACATGTGCCCTTCCCGCTAGATTAGAGACCAGGAGGGCGCCTGCTCAATGCGGCCCATTGTGCGGCCGAACAGAACACAGGTCCGGGCTATTATCCCTCCACACCCCCTTGTGCCACAGATGGTGGTTCTTGCTTCTCTTATCGGGCTGTGCATTCAGTCTCTGTAGCTTGATCTCTTCCTCACTCTTGTGCTCATGCAAAATGGATTGATCTGCTGAAAGAGAGGGGCTGGGAGAAGGGCTGTTGGGGAGGAAGGGGGGCACCCGGGGACAAACAGCCTGGGGGGGGCAGGTGCAGGGACAGCGGGGAGGGTCGGGGCAAGCCACTGGGTGCAGCATGGGGACAGCCCTCAGATGCCTGGAAAATGGCCTCGTGGCTTTGTGCCCTGGAGTGCCAAAGCTCTCAGCTGTTGAACAAGCAGTCTGACCCTTTCCCTGGAGACGTGGAATCTCCGGGGGGCAGGGAGGTGCTTGCTTCCTGCCCTTGCTGCCCCCTTCCCAGGAGAGGCTGAGTGAGCTCTGCTTCTGAGCCGGCCAGCTGGAGCTGCGAATTCAGCGATGGTGAGCTGGTGCCAGGAACAGAGAGCTTGCTAGAGTGATTCCTTCCAGGACAGCCCACCCAGAGCGATGCAGGGGGGTCACCCTCAGAGCTGAATCCAGAGCCCTGGAGGGGCCTGGCCGTACCTGCTCTTCCTGATGCACACGAAACCCTATGAATGAGTTCACATCTGGGCTCTCCCAGTTACCAGCTGGGGGACCTTGGGAAATGTAGCCGACCTCTCTGGGCTGTAGTTTTCTCCTCTACAAAATGCTGCTTAATTTAGAGGGTTCTGTGAAGACTAAATGTGTTATTTATAGAAGGGACTTGGAACAGTACCTTAGAAAGTTAGCTATTATTATCACCACCATCATCACTATCATTACATTATGTTACTATTCTATATCACCATGATATTATCATTATTATAAGATACATATATTATAATACATGTGTCACCTGTGTGTACATATGGATGTATACATGGAATCATGGTCTAATTGAGAGAACATGGGCTTTGGGGGCAGGCCATTTGAGACCTCACTCTGATGCTTAGCATGTGTGTGATTTTTGGTGACTTGCTTAGTCTCTTCGGGCCTCACTTTCCTATCTGCGAAGTGGGGCCAAGCAGTGGGATCATCGAGAGGATAATGAGAAAATGGCTAGAAATTACCCAGTGCAGAGGCTGGCACGTTAAAGAAGCTTGGTGAACGTAGCCTGTGTTATTTTAACTCGCCTATGCAAACGTGGGTTGTATGCGTCTGTCTGTGTGCTGTTGGTGTCCAGGAGGCATGTTTCTCTCTCTTTTATATGCGTTTGTGGGATGACACATGTGTCTGTTGGCAGGTGCCGGTGGGCTGGAGGCCCGAGGCATAATTGTTTGGGTCCCGTTTATGACTTCTGTGAACCTTCAAGCACAGCTTATGTCGCTCCTGGAACTCAGCTGTCTGGTGTAGCTTGAAGCCCCAAAATGTAGTTTTTGGGGGTGAGCATTGGTCAGGGAGTCAAGAGATGAGTGGCATCCTCCTCACCAGCAGAAAATGGGGCCTGAGGCATGGCTTTTCCCCTTCATGTGCCTTAGTGCACCATCTTTTAAATTGGGGAGCTGGACCAGATGAGCCCCAGATGCCTTCCAGCTCTGCCACATGGTGGTTTCTTGCGTTGAGTTCTTACAGCATCTCTGGTCTCTCCTTTCTGCACTTTCTTCAGCCCCAGGTCCCCAAAGAGTCTCTTCCATTCTCCTAGAAGGGAAAGATATGCTTGTAGAAAAGAATGAATGGTGTATGCCCTAGGGAATCATATCCAGATGAAGCATCCGTCCCCTGAGCGTCTCTTGCTCTGCCTTTGCATTGGAGGCTGGAACATCAGGGTGAACCTAGAAGCAAGTGTCTGATTCAGCAGACCAGGCTGGAGAGAGGAAGCAGTTGGCAAGAACAAATATAAGCAGAAAGACAAGGACCTCAGGATTCCCTGGCTCATTGTTCTCACATGCCTTCCCTCCTTTGTTGTGGGACAAGATGTCCTTGTCTGAGCAAGGACCGGAGGACACCCTAAAGGGGGAGGCTGAACTTCCCCAGGTTGCAGGTGCCCTCTGATGGATGACACAGCTGTGACTTACCCCTGACTGGCACAGAGCTGGGGAGCCCATGCGGCTGTGTACTATGCCGGGACGATGCAGGAAGTACCATTCACATTCCTAGTCATCCCAAGTTTATAATCACCATTATGACAACTTTCCAGCAGATGGCCATAAAGTGTCTTGAGAAAGCAAGTTCCATTTCTTCCTTTATAATTTATGCAAGGTCACCATATTGGCTAGTAAGGGGGCTGTGATTCAGGATCTCTTTGGCTGCCTCCATCTGTTCTCCAGCCCTCCCTGTGTCCCCCTTTGAGGTCCTGTGCCACAACACCATCCCTCCTCCCTCACCCCCATGCTTGGTTTAACCCCGAGGTTTGCACTTAGTAATTGCAGCCATCAGTTCAAAATTAACAACCATGGGGAAGGCATGTAGCTAGACAGCCTTTAAAGCATGCCCGTCTCTGTTTTCCCCTGAGTCAGGTGGGGTGTGATGGGGCTGAGCCCCTTCCTTGATTGTTTTCCTTTCTGATGTCTCCTTTACCTGGTTTCCTAAGCTGGCACTCCTTCCTGCCCATCCAGTCTTGCTTGTTAAATATTCCTGGGGTTGAAGGCCCTTTGCCTCCTCTCCCCATCCTCGTATGCAGTGTCTTGCCCCTGACCACACAGAGGGAGCCCCTCTTAATGTGTAAGTCTTATTGTTGTGTCTACAAATGCAGGTGTCTTGGATGAGATTTGCCAGTGGCAAGAGCATGTGCTAGCTTCTCTCTCCTTAGGATTTTGCTTGTCCATCTGGGCTAGGACCCCAGGCAGTTCTCAGAAACAAAGCCATGCTAACCACAGGAAAGGCAATACTTCTGGAATGGGCACTCTTGAGTGTGGAGGGCGTGAGGCTCCTGGGTCCCGAGGTTACCCTGGTTTGCGGTCCCCTCAGCCTGTGTGAGGAAGGTCATCTTTTGGAAAAAGCGTGGGCTGGGAGGTAGGGAGCTAGAACTGGAGTCCTAGCTCTGTCACTTTCTACCTCTGCCACTCTTGGTAGTGTTATAAATTTGGGACCTCAACTCTCTTATCTGTAAAATGGAATGGGGTGGTGACCCCTTTTCTGCAACTTTGCTTTTCACACGATTTCAGGTACCCAGTCAACTGCAGTCTGGAAACAGATGATCCTCCTTCTGACATATCATCATAAAGCCAATAGTAGCCCTAATGCTACATTACACTGCTTATATCATTTCCCCCTACTTCATCTCATTACGTAGGCATTTTATCATTTCACATCATCACAAGAAGAAAGAGTGAGTATGGTACAAGATGTTTTGAAAGATAGAGAGGCCACATCCATATAAGTTGTTTTAAAATATATTATTATAATTTTTCTGTTCTATTATTAGTTATTGTTAATCTCTCACTGTGTCTAAACTTTATGATAGATATATGTATATGTACATACATATATATATATACACACACACATATGAAAAATATAGTATATGTAGAGTTCAGTACTATCTGTGGCTTCAGACATCCGCTGGGGGTCTTAGAACATGTCTCCCGGAGATAAGGGGGGGGGGCTGCTGTAATAATAGTTAACTTGTCTATTAGAACTGGATTTTCTGACACTACGTTAGAAGAAAGCATGAAAAAGAATTTTGAGGACTGTGAAAATATCAGGTGGAAAGTACCCATATTCATGGCAGGAATTCTTAAAAGAAATTTTTTTATGTCTATTTATTATTGAGAGACAGAGAGACATAGCATGAGCATGGGAAGGGGAGAACAGAATCCAAAACAGGCTCCAGGCTCCAAACTGTCAGCACAGAGCCCAATGCGGGGCTTGAACCCACAAACCGCGAGATCACGACCTGAGCCAAAGTTGGACGCCCAACCGACTGAGCCGCCCAGGCGCCCCATGGCAGGAATTCTTGACCTATCCCCTTCCCCTCCTCTCTTAGGCAGTAACACAATTTTGAGACCCCAGGAGTTTTGGATTGACTGTCTCCACCAAAGGTAAATGAACATTAGTTATGCTTGATGCTTTATCTTAACACCCTTCTTTATTTTTCCTGCATCGGGTATTAAGTCCCTGTTAAACATCAAGCTTGTTGCAAAGACATGTGGTCAGCAACCTGCCCATCCTGTTACCCTGTCAGGACCAACTAGACCAACACTTGACCAGTGGAAAGATAAGTTGAGTCTAAGGTATAAGTCCCTACATTTAATGTTGTTCTGTTGCCTCCCCCTAGCTGTGCCTTTCAAGTGTTCCTTCCCTACCCTGGCTAATTCCCACATGCCGGGGCTCTCAGGGAGGGGTGAGGCTTGTACATGGCAGTCTCTGGGTGTACTCTTCAGCTTTCCCCTTCAGTTAGGTTCCCAGGACACGAATCTACAGATGATCCCTTTTCCCATATCCGGAGCCCAGCCGTGACGAAGCTGGACGTATCACTTCGCCCTCCAGCGGCTCTGCCCCGAAGGCCACCTCTGAAGGAGGCGCCCCTCCACCCACCTGCTCAGAAGGGCCAGGAGCCCAAAACCCTCACATGACGCCTCACTTGGTACAATTCACGATCTGCCTGAACCACTTCCTTCTTTTCTTTTCCACAGGGTCACCTGCCAAAACAAAACTGACTCTGAGAGGAAAAAAAAAATACCTCAGCATTTTGAATACATTGATACATAGGTGAAACAAATCAGTTTGAGTTTTCCCTCCACTTTCAACACTTTGTTTCTGAATAATAATAAAAAAAATCCCTGCAGCAAATACTATTTTGAGACTAATTTCTGGAGGCTCCTCGCAGGCAAATCATTCTTTTTCTTGCTGTGATGTTCCTTTTAGTCTTAAAAAGAAAAGACTTAGGGAAGAGGAAGGCGTTTAGTTTTCAAACATTGGGCAGGTGTGTTGGGGAGCAAACCCTGCAAGCTTCAGTGGCTGTGGGGGAGCAGAGCTGGGGGAGACAGGCAGAGGGGCCAGATGGAGGTTTAGGCTGGTGGATAGGAGACTCCAGTTCTGGGATTCCCAACCAGCCTGGCCGTAGAAACGCTTGGGATGATTTTTAAAAGGACCAGTTCCCACACCCCTCCCTAGCTAGGTAATTGTGATTGAACTTGAACCTGGTATATATAGAGCCTGGGAACTCTGTCTTTTCGTAAAGACCTATTCTGTACCTAGGGAATCAGAATTACCACTGGAGAAAAAAACATGTTTTTTTTTTTTTAAGTTGTCTACAGTGATTCTAATGCAGGCAGGTTCCAGTGGCCAAAGAGGCATTTTTCAAAAACAACTGGCCATTTCAAGATGCTCCGTGAAGTTTGGGGGCTCCCTTTTGGGATAGAGCCCTGTGGAGCAAACACACATGTACAGGTGCAGCAGGCAGTGCCTTGCTAGGGGTGGTCTCAGGGGCTTCCTGTGACTTCGCATCAGTAGCTGGAGACATTGTCCTTGTCCCCCAAAGCTATTTGTCTGATGTGAAGCCATGTTCAGGTTCATGTCCAAGGTGAATCAAGACATGGTTGGAAAGAAAGAGGCCTCAAAGGAGGTGGTGGTGGTGGGAGTGGAGGCTTCTTTAATCTCTGGAGTAAACTATGGACCTTCCTACCTTCACAGTTTTGTTTTACAAAATCTTCTGCATCAAATGTGTTGCACATGCCCCTTTGTGTACCCACTTAGCCATCCATGAAGACTCATCTCATATTCCATCCTCCTCGAAGCATCTTTCTGCAAGCATGTCACGTGAGGGGCAGAAAGAATCAGAGGAAAGTTAACAGCAACCTCTGCACAGTTGAGCCTAAGGACAGTACCGGCCCCGTGAGATGAAGGAGTCAGGTCTTAGCCTGGGATCTTGGATTTACACCAAGAGCCCGTGGTGCCTGGGCCTCTGGAAGCTTCCACAGCCTGCACATGTAGTAGGCCATGCTGGAGTGTTCAGTGCTGATGACGGCTGGCCTCTCTGTGGAAGTAAAGCACGGAGGCTCTGCCCACGTTAGGAGATGGTGAGCTAAATTTACCACCAGATGTTGCATGTTGTAAAAATAAGGAAACCAAAACAAACCTTAAATCCAAAGACTTAGGTTCGGGTGAAATTTCTGTTCATTTTTAGTCATATTCCAGAGACCTTAGATAAGTCAACATTTTTGATCATTAGATTTCTCATCTGTAATATTGGGGTGATAACACATAAATGGGCTGTCAAAAGGATTAAGTAAAATTATGTTCAGTGCTGTGTAAATTATAAATGTTACAGAAATGTGAAGAGCTATTAGTGTTACCTAGAAAGCTCACATTGGAGTCAAGAGGGTTTTACAAAATTGTTTAGACCTTTAATTTTCAGAAAAAAATTGTCTGTCTTCTTCCCACCCTCCCTCCATGCAAGATACACAGGTATTGGACACTTACTATGGGGCTTGGCACTGGGGATACCGAGAGGAACTAGGTCAGGACAATGGCTTCATACAGCTCATAGTGTAATGAGGGAGAGAACTAATGAAGAAATAAATTATTCCAAATTGTGATATGTACCATGACAGGGAGGAATGCCCTGGGTTTGTATATTGGGCAAAGGAGGGAGTGATTAAGGATGAGGGCAGGAATCATTTGATAAAACCAATATTTTCACTGATTTTGAAGGAATTCTCCAGGAAGTTATGGAGGAGTGAAGTGTCTAGTCTTTTTGGATTATATCCAGGATTTTTTAAATGATACATTTTAGGCACTCTGGATTATTCTGTTGATTTCCCCAGTTTTTTTTTTAAAGTAGAAAGTTTAATTTCACTGGACTAAAACTCTAAACTCTGTTTCCACTTGTGTAGGCTGCAGAATGCCTGTCTTTTCTTCTAGTCTCGGCTGGCCTTCTTCACATCTGTCCCACACTCGTGTTGTTCAGGAGACTGCCAGAGATTTGGGCAGAATTTATATGGAGTACATAGGGCTCCCCCTCCTCGGCTCATTTCCTTTAGGGTTACTTCCCCCTCTTTTCCAGCAGCTGTGGGCACCCTGAATTCTGCCCTCTGGTTCTTCAAGTCAGTGAGATTGTGGGATTCCTACCAAGTTTTACCTGTCCCACTTGCTTTTGACTGAAGTCTTCCTTCAGGTGAAAAAATATAAAAGTGGAGAGTTAACCTAGTGCCCTTCCTTTCTTCCAATCATAGTCTTCCTTTAAGTTTCTTATTGTTCTTGATGCCTTCATACAACTGCTTTGAAAATATTTTTCAGTTTATAGTTGTTATCTGAAGGAGGATTGGTTTAATACCGGTCATTGTGCTTCAGGAGCAAACTGTATAATTAGAGTGACAGAGATCAAATACAAGGAGAAACCAAAGAGTGAGTCTAGAAACAGGGTATGGACTAGTGCCTCATTCAGTCATCTATTTATTTATCCAAAAAAACAACTTCGAGCACCTGCTGTAGGTAGGGGTCTTCTAAAGTCACAAGATAGCATGATGTTGGCTATAGATATACATTCTAGAGTCATTCAAGCTAAGAGATTATTTGGAAAATGTTGATTTAAGAAGAGATTTGGGGAAAAAAACAGGATTTGGCTTCTCAAAGGGGAGATAAAAGTGGTCTACCTATTTGCTTCCCTGTACGGTTTCCATCAGCCACAGATGGCTATTGATCACTTGAAATGTGATTAGTCTGAAATGAGATGTGCTCGAAGTATAAAGTACACATCAGATTTTATAGACTCAGTGTGAAAAAAGAATGTAAAATATCTCATTAACTTTTTTATAATGTACTATTTTGGATATATTTTATTAGATAGATTATTCCAATTAATTTCACCTGTTCCTTTTTACTTTTTTAATGGGTGCAGTTCTGACATCAGTGTCAGTGTGTGTGGCTTTTTTCCACACCACCAAACAATTCTCTGACACCGGCTGGGTGTTCCACATATTTAACTCAATTCTGATACTGTCTCCCTAGAGATAGCATCAGAGCCCACACAGGTCAAGGCTCAGTCCCACCAGACTGCCCCCACTTCAGATGCCAACAGAAATCCAGCTTGTAACCACCTGTGCTGTAGATCGGAGGTTCTCGCCACTCCCTTCTTGGGTTTTGCTAATTTTCTAGACTGGCTCACAGAACTCAGAGAAACATTTTCCTTCCTAGAGTGCCAGTTTGTTACAAAAGGCTATAACCTCAGGAACAGCCAAATGGAAAAGACACATAAGGTGAGGTGTATGGGAAGGAGCATGGAGCTTCCATGCCGAGAACACCACTCTCCCCCAAATCTCCATGTGTTCACCAACCTAGAAATTCTCTGAACCCCATCCTTTGGGTTTTAATGGAGGCTTCATTACATAGGCAGGATTGATTAAATCATTGGCCCTTGGCCAATTGATTCAATCTCCAGCCCCCTCCCCCCAACCCTCCCGCCTGGAGGTCATGGGAGTGAAACTGAAAATTCCAACTCTCCAATCATATGGGGTTATTCCCCTGATAACCAGCTTCCATCTTTAGGTGCATTCCAAAAGTATCCTCATTAACATAAACTCAAGTGGTTGAAAGGGGCTTGTTATGAACATCAAGACACCTTCCTTGCTTCTATTACTTCCTATTCCAAGAGTTTTAGTTTATTATTTTTTAAAAGTTTTTATTTGTCTTCCAGTTAGTTAACATACAGTGTAATATTAGCTTCAGGTATATAATATAGTGATTCAACGCTTTGATACAACACCTGGTGAAAATTCCAAGAGTTTTGAAAGCCCTGTGCCAGAAACAGGATGAAGGCCAAATATATATTTCTTATTTTAAATCACAGTATCACAATGTTCATATTAGAAAATGTAAAGTTACATATGTAGCTTATATTCTTTTTCTATTGGACAGCAGTGGTCTAGACCAGGGTCATCAGCAGACATTTTTAAAAAATTGAAGTGCAATTAACATACAGTGTTATATTAGTTTCAAGTGTACAATATAATGATTTAACAAGCATTACTCACTGCTCATCAAGATAAATGTACTCTTAATCCCCTTTATCTATTTCACCCCCCCCCCCCCCCGCCCCCGCCTCCGCCTCCGCCTCCCCTCTGGCAACCACCAATTTGTTCTCTGTATTTAGGAGTCTGTTTTTTCGTCTCTTTTCTTGTTTGTTCATTTGTTTTGTTTCTTAAATTTCACATACGAGTGAAATCGCATGGTATTTGTCTTTCTCTGACTGATTTATTTCACTTAGCATCGCACCCTGTAGGTCCATCTGTGTTTAATGGCAAGATCTCATTCTTTTCCTTAAAAGGTCAGCTAGTAAATATTTTACACCTTGCAGGCCACATGGTATCTCTTGTAACTAGTCAAGTCAGTCATTGTACTATAAAAGCAGCACAGCTAATCCATAAACAAATGAGTGTGGCTATGTTTCAGTAAAACTTTATTTATAGGCACTGATATTTGAATGCCATATGATTTTAATGTATCCCCCAAATCATCATTCTTTTGACTGTTTCCCCCCATATCATTTATTTATTTATTTATTTATTTATTTATTTATTATTTTTTATTTTTTTTAATGTTTATTTATTTTTGAGACAGAGATAGAGCATGAACGGGGGAGGGTCAGAGAGAGAGGGAGACACAGAATCTGAAACAGGCTTCGGGCTCTGAGTGGTCAGCACAGAGCCCGACGCGGGGCTCGAACTCACGGACTGTGAGATCATGACCTGAGCCGAAGTTGTACGCTTAACCGACTAAGCCACCCAGGCGCCCCTCCCCCCATATCATTTAAAATATAAAAACCATTCTTAGTTTGCAGAATGTAAAAAACAGGTGACAGGCTACACGTAGCTTGTGGGCCATTGTTTGCCAAATCAGTTTGAAGGACCTGAGAAACAAATTGCTTTGAAAAGTATTACTAAATCAAACCCATGGAATGAATTACTCTTTGCAGTTCTTCCTGATCTCCAGCCTTGGAATTCCTTATCACAACCTAACCCATGTGACTTTGTGATACCAGTGAGTAGAGTGGATGCAGGACCCACTGGACCATGGCACTTGCACTGGCTAGTGGGATGAAGGTAAGAGTGGCAGTGTGCCAGTTATAGGTTGAGGCTTCAGAGGTTTTGTGTTTCCACCGATCTTCATGAGGCTTCCTTCATTATCATGAAAGAAGCTTCCTCTGGGTAGCTATTTCTGTTTAACCTATCTCCCAGATTAAGGACAGCTAGAATAGAACAGAGCACAAACTTCCATTGAGATACACCAATCCTAACCCGGTCTGCAGCTTGAAGCAGAGTCACCTAGACAAGCCTAGGATAGATGAGCAAATTCACAACTGACACACAGATGTGAGAGAGGTAAATGTTTATTGTGTTACTAAGATTCTGTGATTATTCATTACACAGCATTTGCTGACCATTACGGATTCTGTTTTCATTTTCCTTTCATCGTATCTTACTTTATATCTGCCCATCTTGTCCTAATCAGCAAAATCTGGGCCATTCCTTGCCCATCAAGAGAGGTGCCATGGCTACTGCATTAGTATTGCACTTGCTTCTAGGGTTTCTCAGTTTCAAGTATTGTTTATTTCATGCTGACAATGGGAGAAAGACAGCCAGTTAATCTAGATGCAATTGAATTTAGAAATAACTCAAATCTAATTTTGCTCACTTCTTCATTCCCAAGTTACTCTTTCTGCTTCCTTTGGTTGTGTGTGTTTCAAATCATTCCCCACTGTTTATTTTTAATTTCTACTTTACTTTAATTATTTAATAGGTGGCATCTGTGCAGCGCCTGTCATTCATCGAGCAGTTTGTTTTCTGCTTCTGGAATCACAAAAATATTTAATCTGCTGCTTCAGTGGTGTCACCATCACTCAGGCTGTAGAACATGAGATCCTTCCTTCTTTGTTTGGAGGAACAACATTCTCTAAGGTGACCATGGTCCTCTGAAAGCCCAGTGCCCAAACTGAACCTGTGCCCCAGTGAAGGGCATGTAAAGAGCCTTTCCCTCTCTCTCTCTGCTGCTTTTGAACAAATGTATGTTTTCTTCTATGTCCCAGGTGACACAGCATGGATAACCTGCTCAGGGATTGGTCTGAGGGACCAGTCGCAGAGACCTATCTGTGTTTTCCCAAGCCATGTCCCCTTTCCTTTCAGGGGCTGGGTAGGCTGGAGGAGGTGAGTCAAAATACAGATCAATATGATTCTATCTACTCATGCTCTAAGAACCTGCCTCTAGAACCCAAGTGAGTTTTGGGCCATCAAATGCAGTTTCCCCAGAAAGGAAGAGGTGGGAGAAGATGGAGAAAGGCTCCCTGGAACATAATTAGCAAAATAATAATGATGGCAAAAGTTATCAGTGGCATTCTATCCATTCCCAAAGTATTTTGCAGTCTTCAGAGGTTGGAGCAAACCAATCCTGTGGGTTTTCTGCTGATGCCTTCCAATTTGGAGACCTGTTCTCTCTTCTCTAAAATGGGTTGGTTCCATCAAACAGCCTCTTACAGCTTTGCCATCCTGGGCATTGGATGAATTCCATGTTCTTCATCTAATGTGAGAAAATTTCAAATATGAAGTAGTTGGTATCACTCTTTTTTTTCTTATACTTCTAAGAAGGGCTTAGCATCCTTCTAAAGCCTTTGCCTTTGTGCAAAGTCTATTGTGGTTTCTGAAATGACATTGCTAGAGATCCATTCTTTTGGAATAAGAACTGAAGAAATGCCCTTTGGAGAGGCGTTCAGGTTACACTAGCCACCTTAGAGAGAATCAGTATGTGAGGTTAGTTGGTTAGTCTGCTAACACCATCTGACCAGGATATGACTGTGGGGAAGGGCAGACTGAGCATTTGCAGGAAGGGTATGATGTCCAGGAAACAGTGGTATGGGCATATTTGCTTGTGTCACAAAGGAAAGGAAAATATGGTGAGGGGAATGTAGGGAGCTGTTTGGGCCCTAAAAGTTCCTTGGAGGCAAGCCATGGGGTTTCCAGACAGACCAGAACAATCTGCCCTGGAACAGATTGCAACTGAGCTTGAGATGATACACAGGAAGGAGCAGGAACAAGCAAGAGAGACTCCTGCCTGGGCTCCCAGCCTGCACTCTGGGTCCTGAACAATCTGTTCCGTTCACCACAGAGTAGCCAGTGTGAGCACTGTGAGACAGCACACTATGACTTTTCTTAAAACTCTTCAGTGGCTTCCTGTCACACCAACAACGGACTCAATACACTTACTATCCTTGATCAAACCTTGTCTCATCCCTGACCTCATTTCTTTCCTTATGCCTCCTTCTCGCCCACTGTTTTCCAGATGCACAGGCTTTGGCGTTGTTCATCTAACACACTTCCTACCTTAGCCTTGGCACTAGGTGCTCCTTCCCACTGAAAGCTGCTTCTTTCAGATATTAACATAGTTCATTTCGTCACTTAGTCTGGTCTCTCTCCAAAGGTCACCCTCTCGACTTGCTTTTACCACCTGAAATAACATCATCAGTCACCATCCATCCATTGGTACTACTTTATTTTCCTCTCTAGCATTTATCACACATTATTACACATGTATGGCTCCAGTTTCTTGGTAATCTGTCTTATTAGAATGCAGACTCTTTGAAAGGGCAGGAACTTTGCTTCTTTTGTTTTCTGCTGTACCCCTAGTTTTGGGAACAATGCCTGGCATATTGTAAATATTCCCAGATAAAGTATTGAAGCACAAGTAACTTCAAGGTCTGGTTGGAAGGCTGTAGACTACAAGTGCTTGGAAGGACTTGGTTTGTTGAAACTTCATCCATCTGGTTGAACGTTTGTATTAAGTAGGTGCTAGTAGGTGCTAGACAGATCAAGACAGGTAGATGATTGATAGAATCGGCAAACTGGCATTCTGTACTGACATTGTAGAGGGGTAGGTGGTATGAAAAAATGAATGGAAACGGTCATCTTAATAATGTCTTTCCATGATCACACAAGGAAATAGACTACAAGCCAACCTATGGAATTGATACTGACTTTCAGAGATGTTCCAGAAATAAGATGGGAAGAGGAAGTTCTTTCTCTGTTTCTACAAGGATTCAAGTAGGACCAGCATGGAGGGCTTGATAGAAATGTTGTTTCTTTTTTTCTTTTTTAAAGAAGAATTTATTTATTTCAGAGCTAGATGAATCACGATGTCCCTCCACGATTCTCAGTTATTTTTAGTCTCTCATTTTCATCGGAAAGTACCATACTCTGAATTCTCGTAGCTCTCTGTTCTCTTTTTTTTTCTTAATTGTAATTTTTCTACTCCATCTTGTGTGTGTCTGGAAAAATCCTTCAAATTGCTAAATCATATGTTGGTGTCACCTATAGGGCTGAGTAGGTGATACGTCCTTCTTGGCAGATTGGACTTTATTCCTGAAGGGGTGATTGCTTCTAGCCAGTGTGGTTGGGGAGGGTTTCTAGAGGAGGCAAGGCTTGATCTGGACGTTGACAGATGGATAAACTTGGAAAGAGAGGAAAGGAGGAAGTTTAAGTGCCACAGTGCCAGCAAATGGCTCTGAACCCTGCGAGTGGTGGCAACTCCCTCCTAGCTTTCCTGCTGTGGAAGAAAATCCTCTCTCTAGGGCCTTGTTATGTGTAAGAAAGAGGGAACCAGGACAGAACATCCCCCCTACTTAGCACTGACCTTCATGCAAGCTCTCTTCTTTCATGCACAGCACCTCATTCCTGGCACCACACTTCTGGGAATACACTTGTAGTGATCTCCCCAGTGTTCAAAACTCTGCCTTCACCCACCTCACCCTCCTCCTCTCGGGCCTCCAGGAATAGAAAGGGAGGAAAGGATATAAAACTGGCAAATTCGTATAAATTTGAGCCACGGCTGAGTTTATTTAGATGTGCAACCAAAGTGGGCTAATAAAGTAGGGGTCTTGGATATGTAAGCAGGGTAGGTGGAAAGCAAATTATTGAAATAAATGTTTAAAATAAAAATTGTAAAAGAAAAAAAAGCAAAAGCCACAGTCACACAAAATTTGAATTTCTGTTTTCTCTACCCATCACATCACTTAACTGTGTTTGGGGTTGAAGATGTGCACTTATTCCAATCTTCCTTAGGGCAGAAGGTGATCTGAAAGTTTTGGGGTAAAAGAAGATGGTGTTGACAAATGAGCATATGAACCAATGTGAAAAGGACACATTCCTGGTGCTAGAAAGTAGCTGCAGCCTCTGGATGATCTAAGACTTTGTAAAAGGTCCCTCACAGAGTGTGTGTGTATACACACACACACACACATATATATAATTAAAACTTAATAATTTAATCTCAAGACCTATAGCAAATAGAGGACAAATATTGATCCTTGCTCCCTAAAAGGCATAGACTTTAGCCTTATTGAAGGAACTAGGATTCAAAATGATCTCATCTCAGAAAAAAAAAAAGATTCTTTACATCTTTGCCTTTTAAAAGAAAACTGTGTAATCAGCTGGCTCGTTAGGCTGTTTAACAAGGTAAAGAATATTAAAGTATTTGTCCTGGCTTCTACACTTTCTCAGTGCTATAAAAATCACAGAATAGAGCCTGCCAATCATTTATTTGGCTTCTTGGATGAAGGCACTTGATGGATGCAACAGTCTGTAACTAAACAAGATGCTTGCAGAATTTGGGTTCCTGTGGCTGACAGTATTTCCGGAGGTGGGTCCCAGAGGCAAGGTAGAGGCAGCTCCCCCAAAGGGCGTGGGGCCAGCACTAACTGATTTGCCAGGCTCCTCTGGAGGATTGTCCCCAATCTCTTCCTTTGCATGGCTCTGGAGGGGTGAAAACCCACCCTGAGGTTGCCAGTGCCATGGGGTTCATGCCAAGAATCCTTGCTCTGTAATGTTGTCAGCTGTTGGGGTCTCTAAGGAACCCGCTTCTGAGTAGGAATCCTTTGGTTTTCCTGACTCTGTAGAAGCAATGAACTGAAAAGTAAGGATGGGTTCCAAGTGCATCACTGAAAACAGCTAAGTTGGAGGTCATGGGTATAGTTCTGTTAGCTTGTGGGCTTGTTCATTCTAAGCCCCAGATCGGCTCATTCACCCAGCCCATGTAGCACTAAACAGGACAGGGCTTTCCACAGAGGGAGGGCTTCCCAGGCCAGAATTTTGGGAAAACTCCCGTCCTCCATGGACTGGCTGGCTCCCACAAGTAATAAAGTTAGAGTTCAGCTGAGCATCCTCAGCTATTTCTCTCAAATTCAACAATCAGATGAGTGATGTGATGGGAGATGGGGAGAGACCAAGTTTGTCTCCAACAGAGTTCCCTCCACTTGCAAGGAAACATCAGGAATGAGAAAAGTTTCCTCTTACCTTTAAAATCAGATTGTATGGCAAGTCTCCCTGGCTGGCAGGCTGAATTCTCAGGCGTGTCTTCTCAAGTGTGCTCTGTCTTCTCTGTTCCACAGCCTCCCAAATTCTTAACACAGACACGGCTGCTCCAACTTTAACCTACTGTGTTAAAGATTAGTGCCATGCACCAAACGCAAGTAGAGGGACTTAGCAGTAAGGCGGCTCTGAGATCCCCTCTCTGCTGTTTCCCAAGGCTCTTGTCATGCCATGGACTGGTATTATCTCCCATTTATGGGAAGGCACTAGTCTTCTCGGGGACCTCCTGGAACTCTCCTTCCCACACTGTAATTCACACTGCATGCTATCACTGGATTAATGTTCCGAAAACACTACTCTTACTGAGTCAAACTCTTTGAGTCTTCATTTCTCCATTGGTCACATGGATATGTTTATGTTTTCCCTGCTTGCCTGCCTCATATCATTGCTGAAAGGATCAAATAAGACCATGGATGCAAACGTGCCCTGTCAATTGGAAAGTGTTATGGAGATGAGGGTGTACCTTCCCATCACATCATGGTACCTTCATTTCTTCCTGTGGTCTATCAGATCAGGTTGCACTATTGGACTTGTTATTTAAGGCTTCATTACCAAACATGTTCCAGATCTCTCCTCCCTACAACTCTGGTTCTCTTTCCCTTCCCTATTTATCCACTTGGGGAGCCTTCCTGATTGCTCCTATCCTCAGAAATCTCCCTCTCTTCTGAGCTTTACAGGTTCTGCATTTGGAATAAATGGGTCTCAACCATGGCTGCACATTAGAAATACCCAGAAAGTTTTTAAATCACATTATTGTCTGCATCTTGCCCCAGAACGATTGAATGAAAATCTCTCGTGATGGGGCCAGGATAACTGTGTTTTTTAAAAGTTCTCCAGTGGGGCTAAGGTAAAGAACCCTTAGTTTACACCTTACACTCAACATTGAATTGCTTTTGTCTCATGAGTCATCTTGCCCCCAAGTGCTCTGTAGATTTCCTATAGTACCGAGGCCCTGCCCCTTCTCCTCAACCCCTTCTCTCCTTCTGTTGTACTTCTTATCTCTCCAGAACATATCTGGTTTCTATGAATTGTATTTGGCAAATTTGCTTCAGGACACATTTATCTGCTTCCTCTCCCTGTCCCCAGGATCTGAACTTAGCAAGCAGTAGTGAACATTGTGTGGGGGGCCATGGATTGAATCCAATTTGTGCTGTCCAACAGCATTCATATTCATCATGTGTGATTGGTTGACTGATGAGGGCCATCTCAATAAGCCTCTTTCTATGAAGGATGCATCTACCTCTTGGGAGAGCACTCAGTTTTTGAAGTCATGGGACTCAGGAATCACAGAAGGAAGTAAACAATTCAGACCAAACATCTAGAACCAACATTAGGAGGCAATGGTGAGGCATTTTCATGCAAAAGTCTGGAGGATACATGTGTTCAGGGCCTGGATGCTTAAGACAAATGTCTTTCAGCAATGACACTGTAGTTCACACTTCCTTAAATACACACTGGTCTTCCTTTGCCTTCTAGGTTCGCTTTCCCATTAGGTTCCTACATGGGGCGGGGGGGGGGGGGGAGGTTGTCAAATCCTTCTGGAGATTGGATGCTTCTAGTTGTGGAAGACAATAACACTTAGAGCTCAAGAATGGAATTCCTATTTTCAACAGATACCTTTACTCTTCAGGTTATTTCCCAGGCACCATTCAGGCACATGCACATAGAGAGACCCTGTGCGTGTAAGTAATTGCGTATTCACTCAAGTACACCCTTCCTGCAGACGGGTTGTTCTAATTATGATAATTCTTTCAACCTGATCAACTCTGGGCAACTTCAGGTTGGTTGCAGTTTTAATGGAATGCTTCTATTTCATTTATGTTGTTTTTTTAATATGATGGTAGAGTTTGTGACAAATTCCAAGCATTATACAAAGTCTGCATTTCCAGAGTTTTCTTGAATATCTGCTACGCTTAGTTTCTCTCCAGGACACATCTGGTCTTTATGGGCTGCACTTAGCAATTTTGCTTCGGGACACATCTATTCTTTGGTGCCTGTTTCCTGAGAAGCCTTGCTTTGGTTTGTGGAAAACAAAACAAAACAAAACAAAACAAAACAAAACAAAACAAAACAAACAAGCTTGATTGTATTGTGCTGCCACTGAACACTGAGTATCTTCTCACAGATACAAAAACTTCAGACTGTCCACTGTACTTCATTTCCAGCCTCACCTACCAACCATTTAAATCTTACTCCTAATCAGTCATTTGGCATAAACTCAATAGAAGGCTTGGCTTGACAGGCTCATTGTTAACAGTGACTAAGGCACCTTATAAAGTCAATAGTGCCTGTTACAAATGTCTTACCTTGGCTTATACCTGGATGATTCTGTATCTACTGAATGCCTGAATCTTGAGGACATTGAATCTGTGTCCAGTAGTGAACATTATACGATGGTACGCAGTGGGATCATGGTTGAGTCTGGCTGGTGTTCACCAATGGAATTGCAATATGCTGTGTGGTTTGGTAGACTGATGAGGAGGGCCAAACAGAAGTACTTCTCAGTTTTCTCTGCTGGCTAGCCGGCTTAAATGCTTCTTGGCTTGTCTTCTTCCCTTGATTTGTTTATCTCTTTTTCTTATCTCTTATTCCTGGAAGTCATGACCTTCCTTTGGGATCTCTGAGCACTTAGAGGACTTTCCTCTTCATGGTCAGTAAAATAAAGTGTTGATGAGCTCAGAATGTGGAAAGGGGTTGCTTCAGCTTTGGTCTGATTGTTGATCGTGCTGTGAGGTGGTCTCCCTTATGATGGGAAGTTTAACTCTAAGTAGGCCATAGATTTGTCTCCTTTGCAACAGATTTGTCTGAAACAGTCATAATAAACTGTTTAGATTACTTTGTAGTAGCTAACATGTTCAGTAAGACATATTCCAGTCTATTTGTGACTCACAGATTTTGGGCTGATAAAGTACATCCATACTCTTCCTTTGCCATGACATTATACATGTGTGTGTATATGTATGGTCTGCAGTAAACTATGGTGTATGCTTCCTGCTACAGCCCAGAAGGTAGATGAGAGCATTTTTGCATTTGTGGGATGCTTTCTGAAATTGGCATTTATTTCAATAATTTCCCCTCCCTCTCTCAGGGTCAGTTGGCGCATCTGTAGAGACCATTGCCCCTTGTGTCCTGGCACTGGAGGAGATTGGTGAGGACACCTGGTTTCTTCCTGTTCAGCACAGAGGGTGAGGCACAAGGGTTGTGAGCTCGGCAGTGAACATCTGAGTCTCATGGAGACACTTCAGCAAATATGCTGTGAGGGCATATGCTTGGAGTTATTTTTCCAGAGTTGGGAATAAAGCCAGAAGTACTTTATTTCACTCATTCCTTTGTTCAACATGATTTAGGTTGCTAATGTGTGTCATTCCTTGTTTTGAGAACTATGGGGGGTAGGGAAGACAGATTTTTATCAGACATTTCTGCCCCCGAGTCTGGGGAGACCACACACACCACACACACACACACACACACACACATCCCTCAAGAGTGACCTGAATGAAGGAAAGCAGCCCCTAATGCTCATTAGGTGGTGTGACAGGGGGTCATTTTGAGAGCTGCCCCCTGGATCCTGCCATGATCAGTTTGCAGGCCCACATTCATTCATAGCCTAACTGGTATAGCTGCGAGTGAAATCAGCACAAAGAAAGAAAAGGAATATTCATGTTTATGTTGAATACCAGGAGCCTGGATGGAGGAAGCAGTTTTGCATCAGTGTTGCAAGACTCAGACATGCCTCTGTGGAATGCCTTTTGAATGTACCCAAGAGTGTCTGGGGCTCTGGCCCAGAAAAAGATGCATTTACAGCAAAAGATGCATTTCCTGCAAATAAGCATTCTTGTCTGAAATAAAAACAGTAGAGGTGTTTTCTCAGTGTTGAGTGACTCCAGCCCTTTGAGGGGTCTGAAGGAGGCCCGGACTCCACCCACAACTATGCCTTGCAGGGATATGAACAGGTGGAGGGGTGTGGAGGAGAGAGAGATTTACTCAGAGGACCGAGTAAATCTACACCGGGTGCTCAGGCAACAGAAGCTTTGGCCAGGGGCCCTTTCCCGGAACCCTCGTGCACCCCCAGAGGGTGGGAGGATATTTGGAAATTAGGAAGGAAGAGAGGCCAATGGCACAGGCTGCTTTTTGATGGATCCAAGTGTTCTGGAAAAGAAAGATGAGAGTCTATCCATTCCCCAACTGGGAGGTGGATCTCTAGGGTATCCAGTTTGTGATCTTTTATTCATGCACACAATCTGTTTGGCTCTGTCTTTGGGAAATTACTTCTATTTAGTGCTCTTAATTGCTTAAATTGCTGTGGGTTTGCTGCATTTTAAAAAATTCAGTAAAAGACATGTGGAAAGATTGACAGTAAAATGTTTATCAGGTGAAAATCTTCACAGATTTACGGACCCAGTTTCATCTTGTGAATACCAAATTTGGAGGCCCAGGAAAAAGTGGAGAAGCCGTTGATTTTTCACTTGTCCACAAATAGCAAGTAATGGAAATAATAACAATCATTATTACAAATTTTTGAACCGCCACGCTATGTTAAGCACTCAGGATTTTACATCACATTCAACAGACAAAGTGAAAAAATCTGGGAGTCTGCTCCCAGCACCTCTGTGATTTCTAGGTCTTGATCTTTATGACCACTCCCAGTGCTCTGTGAAGCCCATCCAGCCAAGCTAGGGAAAGTTCCAGAAAGATCCTGACCCCTCCCCCACCTCCTGCTTCTGATGAAAGCCCTGCAATGCCTTTCCATTTTTATTCATGGCCACAACTCAGGAGGGAACTGAAGAGGAGAGGTTCCGGGAGCCTCTTTCCAATAAGCTAACAGAACTAGCATGGACTCCTCTAACGCAAGAAAGTCAGAGCTGCCTCATAGCAGAGAAGTGACCACAACAGCTGCTGCAAGGATAACTTTGAACCTCGGCTCTGTTCCCCAGCTGCGACTCTTGACCCTTTCGAACTGTGCATCGAAGGGCATGTTCCCTTTTTTATTTACACTTGGTGTTACTTGATCTTGCTGACCTCTTTCCAGACAACATCTGTATTGTTTGTTATAGCAAATCAGAAAAATGACCTGTTCATTCATTCATAGAGTTTTATCAGTTGCCCGTGGTGGATACATCATTGCAGAAGGGCTTAAAGCAAATGTTCTGAGCTGAAATGTCAAAATTTCTTTAGCATTAGAGTCTGCTGGAGCAGGATTGAATGCTGTCTGTCTGGGGTGCCCAGATCTGTGGACCACATGATCATGATTCTGTTCCCAATTGAATCAGTTGTTTACAGAGCACCCTCAATCTCTGGAGACATTTCACCTCTGAGGGAGCATTTGGAAATGGGTAAGGGGCCTTTGGTTGACCCCATGATGTGGGCAGGAGGGGTAGGGATGGGTCCTGTATAGAAAGAATTGTCCTGCATCCTGCATGAATCTCCAAAGTTTTTTATTTATTTATTTATTTATTTATTTATTTATTTATTTAACATTTATTTATTATTGAGAGACAGACAGAGAGAAGCAGACCGTTAGCAGGGGAGGGGCAGAGAGAGAGGGAGACATAGAATCTGAAGCAGGCTCCAGGCTCTGAGCTGTCAGCACAGAGCCCGATGCGGAGCTCAAACTCACAAACCGAGAGATCATGACCTGAGCTGAAGTCGGAGGCTTAACTAACTGACTGAGCCACCCAGGCGCTTCTTCAAAATTTAAATGAATGTTGATGTACGTGAAAAACTCTTGATAATTGGCGGAGCCTAGATCTTAACTGATTTGCATATAGCACAAAGTGTTTTATGCACAATTCTGATCTGCACTGACTTTCTCAGGGACTACTTCTGTGCAAATTGAGAAAAGGTTATATTTTATTATGTTCAGAAACTTACCTAGAATTGTTCACGTCATTCTGATCGTGGAAAATCATTACTGCCAATGGCAACACCTCTCATGGTATCAGAGTCGCCCTACAGCACAGCTGGAGCAGTCTGTGCTCAGAGCCGTTGGTCCTGGTGAGTCTATGTAAAGACGCGGGCATCTGTCCACTCCTTTATTTCTCCTAGTGAGGCATCCTCCTGTGCATTTGCAGGTTGCAAACTGTGTTATTTTTATACATTCTTTTCCATCTGTTTCTCCATTACATTGTCATGAGTGCATTATATTGGCGGTTGTCTTTGCATGTCTTAAATGAACGCGTTTTTTTTTTTTTTTCTAAGAATGCAGTTCTATTTATTGTGAAATGGGATGAGGCTATACTTTGTTTTGCTTAGGACTTCGCCAAGAGTTTTTCACCGTTTTGAAAAATGAGCCTACTGTTAGAAACAGTCTCCGATAATCTCTGTCATAAATAAAGACACTTGAATCTGACTGCATTTTTAGGTGTCACATTCGCGACGATTCTTTCAGATACAGGGGTGAACATCTGATTACTTTATGTCTTCTAGTGTAGTCACGATCGCTTACATATTGAGATAGTATTTTGCTGTAAATTATTTCCTTTAATATCTCCACTTACTTATACTTAGGGCGATATAGTTCTCTTTTTAAAAATTATGTTGGTAGGATATATTATCTGTGACTTTCGTTTCAGAATAGTAAAGGGGCATGGCTAAAAGCTTGTTATAAAAAGAGAACATTGGGGGGCACCTGGGGGGCTCAGTCAGTAAAGCATCAGACTTCTGCTCAGGTCATGATCTCACAGTTTGTGAGTTTGAGCCCCATGTCGGGCTCTGTGCTGACAGCTCAGAGCCTGGAGCCTGCTTCAGATTCCATGTCTCCCTCTCTCTGCCCCTCCCCTGCTTATTATGCTCTGTTTCTCTCTCTCAAAAATAAATAAGCATTAAAAAAATTAAAAAAAAAAGGGAAACATTGGTTCTGACAGGGCTCTGATGGGAAGCACTGAGGGAAAACCTTGGTTCAGGCATTCCCTGGTGTGAAGAAAGCGTTAGTTCATCTGCTTCAAGCTTTCCTGGGTCAGCATAGGCATCCAGCTTTCTGTAGTGGATTCCCAACCCCCGCCCCCAGAAACTCACATGACTTGGCTCAAAGTCAATTAGGTAAATATCAGTTGGAAATTTATCTATTGATTAGTTGATCAAAAATTCAACTTTCTTCTTAGTGTTTTCATTCTGGTGCAAACTTTTTGCATTTTTTCCCCTAACACACACTACTACATTTGCCTTACCATTCTCCTCTCTCTCTCTCTCTCTCTCTCTGTGCACATACATGCTTCTTTTTTTTCTAATACATTTGAGATTCAATGCACAATGATACCCCTTCTAAGTACTTTCGTATGTATTTCCTAAAAAACAAGGACCCTTTCCTCTAAAGCCACACTATACCTCCCATGATCGGGAAGTTAACACCGCACATAAGTACCACCAGAGAGCCTGTATCCCAATACTGTTTTTTATAGGTGCGATTCAGAAACACCCATTTCATTTAGTTGCTGTGGCTCTCCAGTCTCATTCAACCTCTTTCAGTTCCTCAGTTTTCCTTGTCTCCATGACCTTGGCATTTTTGAAGAGGATAGGTCAGTTACTTTGAAGACTGTTCCACAGATGGGTGTTGCATGATGTTTCCTCAGCAGCGTACTCAGGTTGTGCATTTTGGGGCAGCAGTGTCACGGAAGTGAGGTGGACCTCTTCTTGGTTTATAGTGTCAGAAGGCACATGATGTTGTTGCCCCATCACTGATAAAGAGAAAACACTGAACTTCTATCACTTAGTTAAAATGGCGACGGCCAAGTTTCTCTACTGTAGAGGGAATTAGTAGGTATTTTTAATTAATTAATTGATTAATTAATTTTTTGAGAGAGAGAGTGAACAGGGGAGGTGCAGAGAGAGAGAGAGAGAGACAGAGAGAGACAGAGAGGAAGAGAGAGAATCCCAAGCAGGCTCTGCACTGCCAGCACAGAGCCTGACGCGGGCCTCAAACTCACCAACTGTGAGATCATGACCTGAGCTGAAATCCAGAGTCGGAGTCTTAACCGACTGAGCCACCCAGGTGCCCCAGTAGGCATTTTGAAGAGGAGGTTCTTTGAGACTATATACATAGGCTCTTCTGAATCAAAACTTCACCCTAGAGCATGAGCATCTGTTGGTGAATCTTTTCTAAATCAGTTCTCAAATGGCAATTTTCTAATTCCATCATTCCTTCCACACCTACCAGCTGGCATGCTACTCTAAGGTAGATCTTCTATGTATGTATGTATGTACTCAAGGGATTCTGTTTTATTCAATGGGTTACAACCCCTTGCTGTCATCATTTATTTTGGTGTTCAAACTGTCCTCCATTTGGCCAGTGGGACAGCTGTCAAGCTGGATCCATAGCTTTTGGATATGTTCCTATCATGTTGGTACAAGATGGTCCAGACTTGTGTGTTCTCTTCCCCAGCCGTGGAATCAGCCTTTTTTTTTTTTTTTCAAGAATTCCTGATTTCCTTTAGAAACCAAGGTCTGATACTGGATATGCTCATTGGTATTGGTTTCTCTTGCTTCCATGCCTCACGGACAGAATTAGAATATGTAGCTAGGTAGCTACACATCTATATCTGTTTCAATGTACATGTGTATTTATCTCTCTGTTGCGAACCATGAGTTCACATCAGTATCCCTAAATTCAACCCAACACTCTGTGGATTATTCTAACATTCTCCTTTCCACATTTGAACCCCCATTCTCAATAGACAGAAACCTGGTTTGTATATCTTAATTTATTTACTTATTTTCTCAGTCACCTTGTATGAGACTAATCTCTTGACCACAGGAGCCATCTCATTGGCTAAACCCTGTAAACTCCCACTGCTCCTCACATGGCAAGAAACTTCTCCTGCAGCCCGGGTTGCTGCCACCTGAGGGTTTGCCTACCCTGATGCGTTTGAAGCTATGTGGAAAAGGAAGTTTTTATTACCTGTAAATTTTATTTCAGGATAATGGGGCAGTGTTAGAGGAGGTCATCCAGAGGACATGACCTCCAGTTGACCCATGAGCCCAATCCTGGCAATTGGAGGCTCCTCCTCCCTCCCCTGTCCTTGGAATGTACCTTCCACTCACTGTTCCCACGCTCAGAGCCATTTTCAAAGACGCAAACTTGAGAAAGCATCAGGTTGTTGGGATTATCTAGACAGTATACCCAATGAAGCTCAGTTAAGGCCTGAGGTCATCAGGTATAAACTTTTAAGATCCTGGCCTGCAGACCTGGAGATCACCTCCTCTTGTGGCACCCAAGGCAAGCCTCTTAGGTAAGTTTCCTTGGGTATTACACCTGCCAATTCCCAGTCTGGAGTGGCCTGCCTCTTTCTCCACTCCCTCCTTGCCCTCCCAGGACGGGGTGGCGGCCGTGGGGGGGGGGGGCGGCTTGCAAACCCACAGGCGGTTTATTTTTATAATGATATATATTAAGAAGTATTTATTTTTAATGGTATCTCTCATCAATTTTCTTTTCTGTGCTCAATATTGTTTCCCATGTATCATGTCTTCCATCTGGTTTCAATTTTCTATGTCTGAAAAGTGACTTTATTTTGCTTTTTTTCCCCCCTGGAATAAGAGGTAAGCTGGCTATAAACACTGCAAAGTGTTTCTCCTTCCGCATTTTGAGTATGTTACTCCTTTCTCTTCTGGGATCTAGTTTTGACTTTGGGAAGCCTGTTTTCAATCTAACGTGATAGCTTTCTTTTCAAAGATGGGTTTTTAGATTCGTTGCATTACCTTTAATGTTCTATAGTTTCACTCCACTTTGTCTAGGAATAGACTTATTTTTATTCTTCCCCTCCTGATAAATGGAAGGCACTTTATTCTCAAGATTTCTTTCTCTAATTCCAGAAAATTCTCAGGGTCCAAATATTGTGTGCCATGGCTACCACCTCCATATCCTTCTTCCAGAGCACTCGTTCAGCCTGTGGCACCTGTCCCCGTTCCTCCATTCTTCATCGGGACCTTTCCTGTCTTTTATCGTTTTCTCCCTGGCCAGCCTCCGGTGCCCTTCTCCACACCATCTTCTCCTTTGCCAATTTGCTTTCACGTCTGTTCCAGAGCCAGAGTTGATGTCATTTATCGATTTAAAAATCCTGTTTCTATCCATTCCTATAATTTTTGATGTCTAACACTTCTTTGATTCATTTTCATGTCATTTTCCTGTTTCACTTTTGCCTTGTCACCATAGATTTTTGCTCCCTTAAAGGATGGAATTCTTTCGTTAATCCACCCAAACATGCTTATTTCCACACTTAATAAAGGGATCTAGAGTGATTTTGTGTTTCAGTTGCTCATTTCGCTGGCTTGCTTTCTTAGTGTAATATTTACATGGTTTGGAATTTTGATTTATGGCTTCGTTTTGAGGGGGGTGTTTATTCTTTGTTATTCTCTCACTTGTCTCCTAAGAAGGCTCACTCCTCTTGAGTGGTTATGCGGTTGCCATGACATAATCCTAATCCCTGATCCTCAAAAGATCCTCAGGGGTGGTAGTTGTTTCCAGCCCACTTACATATAATCAGAGAAATTATTAACCCTGTTCCTGAACTAGCGGCTGCCTTGCTGAGTTCCTGATCTTGGGCTGGATTTGTATTTCTACACCTCCTGGAGTACACGGGAGTGGTTCTTTTCTATTTCCTTTCTCAAGTAGTCTGTGTGTGGGGGTGGGGTGGGGTGGTTGGTGGGGGGGGGGAACAGAATCTACCCCTAGCTTTAGGCAGTGAGCTTGCTTCTAACCTCCTATTGTCTCAGAGGACAATAGGAACTTTGAACTCCAGGTTACCTCAGGCTTGGTCTCTGCCTTTGATTTAAGAGCTGTTTATATTTTGGAATTACTGGTCTATTTCTGACCCATTAAGATACTTACTCGTTTCTGAGCCTGGCTGAATTTTAGTTGTTTGTTGTTGTTGTTGTAGATAGATCATTGTTACATGTTTGGAGCCAGAGTGGTAATGTCAAAGTGTGAATTTTCTGAGCTACTTGGATAGAAAGTTTCTTACTTCCATTAAGCAGAAGCAACATTCCAGTATGATACTTTTTAGCTTCTGAGAAGCTGCTGGCACATAGTCTCAGATCAGAGCCTTCAGACGATTTATCCCCAACCTTTACTGAGCAGCAGATTCCCATTAGCACCACTGAGTTGGACCTTGCCTATCTCTCGGTGCAGGGAATTGTCCATGGCAAGTTGCTGCCTATAGATGCCTTTCATTGTGGTTTACATGTGTAAAAACCTCCAGTTTATTTCCCTCTCTTGGTGGAGCATAAAGGGCACACTTGACACATGTATTCTTAGTTTTAGAGGGAAACTCAGAGATGTGTAAGACCAGCATCCCTCCCCATACCGGCAGGCATGTTAGTGATTCTAGGGAAGGCAATTGGATTTTTCAAAACCCATGGAATGGTTGCCCAAGGCAATCTTTATAGATCCTAAAGAGCAATATGACCCTTGCTGACATCTGCAGAGTTAGGAAGTTTTCTTACTGTCAAGTCCAAATTGACCTCCTTGTAACTGCTACCATAATGATACTCCCGGTGTAGGAGCTGTTCTGACTTAGGAAGACATCCAGTTTTACATTCAGAGGTTTCTCCTTTGGGCTAAGTTCTTCTGTTTCCTTTAGCACTGTCCCCTAACAGTTCAGATACCTTGTTAGTTTGTTGCCACCTCTTTGATAGGTGTTGGCCATTTGTTTGGCTAGACTGCTTCTACAAAGGAACAGGCAAGGCTGTAATTTGTGATGGATGAGAGTTTGCTGTCTTGTTCCCAGCTCCCGTGGCTCCGTGGTGGCTGGCTTCAAGGGCTAATTGAATGCTGTGATTACATTTGCTCATAGCCTGGGTGGTGCCATCCACGCTTCCCCCAGGCATGTGTCCACCATCCTGAGTTTCTACTCTGGGCTGCTAAGCAATTCAAGCAGTTCTGCAATTCTGCCTCCTTGGGCAGCCTGGGAATGGTTACTTGCAAACCACTTCTGCAGACAGGGTAATGGTGTATTGATTGCTGAACAGGTGGTAGAGGTGTAGTTTGATTTTTAGATATAATTCTGTTTTGTGCTTTTTGGCTTGTTGCTGGAAGGTGTTTATGTGGTGATCTTGTGGGATAATTTTGATTTCAATGCTTGCCAGTAGTTTTCACTTTTATTTTTATTTTTTTATTTTAATTTTATTTATTTATTTATTTTAATGTTTATGTTTGAGAGACTGAGACAGAGCATGAGTGGGGGAGGGGCAGAGAGAGAAGGAGACACAGAATTCGAAGCGGGTTCCAGGCTCTGAGCTGTTAGCACAGAGCCAGGCACGGGGCATGAACTCACAAACCGCGAGATCATGACCTGAGCTGAAGTGGGATGCTCAACTGAATGAGCCACCCAGGCGCCCCTGTTTTTATTTTTTTTAAAGCACAGACTGACATGGTGCGTTAGGAACATGTTATGACTAGGCCAAGAAAATCCGTGATGTGATTTGCTAAACTGGGGATATGCAAGAATAGATTCTCATTCAGGGACCTAAGTGAACCTGGATGCTGACTCTTTTAGGGAAATGTTGCACAAAGCATGCTTCATGAATGCAGTAACTCTGTGAGAGACTCTGTCAGTAAAGGGCTCCATGATCATATTATTTGCAAGTGATGTATAAAATGCCTCCTTCTTGGGGAGAACTTTTAATCTGGCCATATGGAAGGCTGTGAGGTTTTCAGTAGCAAAGTAATATTTTTAACTTTAATTCCACATTGACCATGCTTATTTGGCCATGAAAATTCTTGAAGAAAAACCTATGGTACCTAATACCATTTTGGAAAAATCAGGATTCCATTGGACACCCTCTGGGAAATGCTTTGCTGAACAATGTGGCATACACGTGTGATCCATGCTCTCACAAGCAGGTCAGCCCGGTGCCTCTGCTGCCCAGAAGACATTTTCCTGACTCCTGCTGGGGAAATGATGGGACAATTCATCCTATGGGGGAGAGCACCAACCCCACCAAAGTGCGGTCCCTGAGTGAGATGGCACTGAGAGTTTGTGTCATGAAATGGGGAATGGCAGAGAGGGAAGATATCATAATGAGGTGGAGTTCATCATAACACCCTCTGGTAGAACTTTTCAGTGAATATTTTGGTAGTGGGGGAGGGTGGTTGGGCAGTCAATTTGGCAATGTCAAGGAAGAAAAGAAATACTGAATGGAAGATGAGTGGAGAACAACATCTTCCATGTCTTGGCTGATGCACGAGGGAGATGTGTTGACCAAGAAGAAATAACATTTCTGTAGAGGGACACATTAAGAGGACACTAACGAAAGACACTCAGTCCTCACTGCAGAGTTTGAAATATGTGAATGGTGTTCAAGACTCCTTTAAAGACCTCCAGGGAGGGCATGATAGGATGTAAATAATTTTCATGGACCAGGGATCTCTTGTCTGCTCTCACACATATTGGAGCTGATTCCTGGCCTTAGTGGAGACTATAGGGATGGAGGGTGGGGGCAATTTGGGAGAAGAACTTGGTGATTACAAAGTACAGAGAGAATTCAGATCACATCAGCTGCTAGGATCATAATGACTGGGATCCAGGTGTTTCTGAAGGGTATACTTCTCCTCAGGTCTCATAAAAATTGGTTTCCCCTCTCTCCTTGAAGCAACACTGGACTTGTCAATGAAGTTCTTAGCTGGAGGCTACCTGATCGCCATCCAGTCATTAGGAGATAAAAACTATCGATCATTATTTGTCTGCCGCTTGTTGGAACCAGCAGGCCTCCTGCTAATATCTTTATCCACTTCTGAGGCTATCAGCCTATTGACTTTTTTTTTTTTAAACCAGCTGATTGGAGTGTGAGGTGCTGAAGAAATTACTTTTAACCAAATGATGGGAAATTAAAGCATGGAACATCTGTAGCAGAGCATTCAGAACTTAAGGTGACTCTTTTTCAGTCTAGTGAAGGGATGGGGGTGGTGGTGAGAGGTCTGTCTTTTCTATTTACCTTATGCTCTCATCACTCGAGAAAAGCCCCAAACACAAAGAAAGTAAGAATGAAGAAGGAAGCTTCAGCTGGTGACCCAGAACTGCCTACATGACCTCCCTGGCCTTGGCTTACTCATCGGGGCAAGGAGTTACTGGGCACTAGACCTTGTCTTATGTTCTGAGGCTGTGATGATGACAGGGCAGCACATGGCTTCTCTGTAAAGGCTGCTGGACCCCTGGGGTATGTGAAGCACAGAGTGGACCAAAGAAGCCCTTGGTCTCTGGTTTTCTGCAGTGAACTCTGTACTACAGTCAGCTGCAGAAGTTCTAACATGAGCAAGCACACAGGACCTTTCCCGGAGCATGCTCTGATAGGAAACACGGTGGTCCCTGGCAGAGGCAAAGGCCAAAGGCACAGAAGATACTCTTTTACAAAATTAATCACATGTCACCACAGAGTGAAGAGTAGCCTCATGAGAGTGATCTCTCAGTGGGAGGTTCATCAATGAAATGATAGTGTGTTCACTGAGGCTTCTTGGGCCCAGGCCTAGGCAGGTAGAGGAAGGATCCTGATGACAGGGTTCCTGGTCTCAGGATCACTGCTGGGGACAATGGTTGGTGACCTTTGATGGGTGCTGCTCCCACTGTGTTTTTAACAGCTTTCCTGGGGTATAATTAATATGTAATAAACTTTACATATTTATACAATTTGATAAGGCTTGACTGATATGTGCACTCCTGAAACTATGCCCGTAGTCAAGGTAATGAACTATCTATCATCCACAAAATATCCCTGGAGTCCCTTTGTAACCCCTCACTCCCTCCAGTGTCTGCTCCCCATCCCCTGGTAACCGGTGATCTGCTGAGGTGATAGATTTGCATTTGTGAATATTTTATTTAAAAATTTTTAATGTTTATTTATTTTTGAGAGAGAGAGAGAGAGACAGAGAGAGAGAGAGAGAGAGAGAATGAGCAGGAGAAGGGCAGAGAGAGAAGGAGACACAGAATCTGAAGCAGGATCCAGGCTCTGAGCTGTCAGTATAGAGTCTGATGTGGGGCTCGAACCCATGAACTGTGAGATCATGACCTGAGCCGAAGTCAGATGCTTAACCGACTGAGCCACCCAGGTGCCCGAGTATTTTATATAAATGAAATCTGACACTAAATACTGTTTGACTGGCTTTTCCCACAAAGCATAATCATGTTGATAGTCATCTATGTTTTGTGTGTGTAACTAGTTCTTTTCTTTTATTGCCAAGTCGTGTTGCATTGTATGGATAACCCATCATTTGTTTCTCTATTACCAATTGATGGACATTTGGGTTTTTCTAGTTTTTGCTCTTATAAATAAAGCTGTTATAAATATTTGTGTACAGATTCTGCATGTACATTTGATAACATTGTTTAAGTATTCTATATTCTTCCTGATTCCTTTTTGTACTTGTTCTATCAATTTTGGGGAGATAAATGTTGAAAACTCTGACTAGAATTGTGGGCTTGTTTATTTCTCCTTGAAGTTCTATATGCTACTGTTTCATGTATTTTGAAGCTCTGTTATACATTGCATAAACATGTAGGATTGCTCTGTGACTCTGATGAATTGACCCCTCTATCATTATGTCATGACTTTCTCTGACTTCGATAATATTCAGTGCTCTGAAATCTACTTCATAAGCTATTAATATAGCCATCCCATCTTTCTTTTTATTAATATTAGCATTTATATGATTACACACATACATGTGTAAATGTGCATTTTATATATATATATATATATATATATATTCCATTATTTTACATTTAACCATTTGTGTTTTTATATTTAAAATATTTTTCATATAGGCAGCACAAGTTTGGTCTTATATTTTTTATACAATCTGAAAATCCCTGCCTTATAAAAGACTTTTACTTTGAGATAATTATAGATTCATATGCAGTTATAAGAAATAATATAGAGAAATCCTGTGCTCCCTTTGCTCAATTTCCTTTGAAGACATCTTGCAAACTACAGTACAATATCAAAACCAGAATATTGACATCAATACAATCCAACAGACTTGTTCAGATTTACTGTTTTGTTTGTACGTGTGTGTGTGTGTGTGTGTGTGTGTGTGTGTGTGTATGTGTGTGTTCCCCAGTCAAGAGGTAGAAAGTTCAATCAACACAAAGATCTTTCATGTTTCTCCTTCCTCTGCTCCACCCTGCTCCTATTTTTAATCCCTAACAACCACCAATCTGTCCTCCGTCTCTGACACTCAGTCTTTTACCATAAATATGATGTTAGCTGTGGCTTTTTTTGGTAGATACTCTTTATCAAGTTGAAATAACTCCCCTCACTTCCTAATTTGCAGAGAGTTTTTATTGTGAATGGATATGGATATCTACCATGTTGATAGAAGTTACTGATTGATTTTTGAATGTTGAGCCAGTCTTGCATACTTGGAATAAATCCCATTTAGTCATGGAACATAATTCTTTTTATACATCATTGGATTTGATTTGCTAATATTTTGTTGAGGAGTTTTATGTCCAAATTAATGTGAGATATTGGTATGTAGTTTTGTTTTTTGTACTTTATTTGCCTGGTTTTGGTCATCTCTGCCTTTCAGTTGGAGTGTTTAGATCATTTATATTTAATATGACTGTTGAGACATGTCAAGTAAGAAGTTGCTGTGGCCAAGGTCAAAGAGGTTGTTGTCTGTTTTCTCCTTTAGGATTTTGATGGTTTCCTGTCTCTCATTTAGGTCTTTCATCCATTTTGAATTTATTTTTGTGTATGGTGTAATAAAGTGGTCTAATTTCATTCTCTGCTTGTTGCTGTCCAGTTCTCCCAGCACCATTTGATAAAGACACTGTCTTTTTTTGCACTGGATACTCTTTCTTGCTTTGTTGAGATTGGTTGGCTGTACATTTGTGGGTCCATTTCTGGGTTCTCTATTCTACTCTATTGGCCTATGTGTCTGTTTCTGTGCCAATACCATACTGTCTTGATGATTACAGCTTTGTAGTACTGGCTAAAGTCGAGGATTGTGATACCTCCAGCTTTCTTTTTCAACATTACTTTGGCTATTAGGGGTCTTTTGACAGGTCTCTGAAGGCAACAGAACTAAAAGCAAAAATGAACTATTGGGACACCATCAAGGTAAAAATCTTATGCACAGCAAAGGAAACAATCAACAAACCAAAAGGCAACCAACAGAATGGGAGAAGATATTTGCAAATGACATATTGGATAAAAGGTTAGCATCAAAAATCTATAAAGAACTTACCAAACTCAACACCTGAATAACAAATAATCCAGTGAAGAAATGGGCAGAAGACATGAATAGAAACTTTTCCAAAGAAGACATCCATATGGCTAATAGACATGTGAAAAGATGCTCAACATCACTCATCATCAGGGAAATACAAATGAAGCCCACATTGAGATACCACCTCACGCCAGTCAGAGTGGCTAAAATTAGCAACTCAGGAAGCAACAGATGTTGGCAAGGATGTGGAGAAAGGGGAACTCTCTTGCACCGTTGGTGGGAATGCAAACTGGGAATGCAGCCACTCTGGAAAACAGTATGGGGGTTCTTCAAAAAAATTAAAAATAGAATTACACTATGGGCCAGCAATGGCACTACCAGGAATTTATCCAAAGGATAGAGGGGTGCTGATGCATAGAGGCACATGTACCCCAATGTTTATAGCAGTACTATCAACAATAGCCAAATTATGGAAAGATCTCAAATGTCTATCAACTGATGAATGGATAAAGAAGATGTGGTGTATATATATATATATAATGGAATAGTACTCAGCGATGAAAAAGAATGAAATCTTGCCATTTGCAAGACATTAGATGAAACTGGAGGGTATTATGCTGAGTGAAATAAGTCAGTCAGAAAAAAACCAGATATCACATGTTTTCATTCATATGTAGATTTTGGGAAACTTAACAGAAGACCATAGGAGAAGGGAAGGAAAAATAAGTTACAAACCCAGAAGGAGGCGAACCATAAGATACTCTTAAATACAGAGAACACACTGAGTATTGATGGGGGTGGGGGGTTGCAGCGTGGGGAAAATGGGAGATGGGCATTGAGAAGGGCACTTGTTGGGATGAGCACTGGGTGTTGTATTCAAGTGATAAATCATGGGAATCTACTCCTGAAGCTAAGACTACACTGTATATGCTGTATGTTAGCTAACTTGACAATAAATTATTTAAAAAAATAATATGACGATTGATATGAGTAGATTTAAATCTATCATCTTGCTATTTGTTTTCTATTTGTTCTATCTCTTTTGAGTTCTCTTTTCCCTCTTTTTCTACCTTATTTTGGATTAATAGAACAGTTACTTTTTTTCTATTTTGTCTCCTTTGTTGGTTGACTTATAGCTATAACTCTTTGTTTAGTTATTCTAATGGCTTCTTTAGGAATTATAGAACTCATCTTTAGGCTATCATAATCTACTTTCAAGTGATATTATATTATCTCACATTTGGTAAAAATCTTTATAATAGTAAAGTCTGGGTTCCTTGGACTTTCAACTCCACCTGCTTGGCTCAGGCTATGTGCTGGTCTCTGCCTATGTGCCTCTCTTCGGGTTATGACTTAGAGAATCTCTCAAGGCCGTAACTGGGACATTCATAAGGTTCTTCTCATTTGTTCTTCCTCTTTCAGGGATTGTTCCTTGATGTACTGAATCTTCTTAAAAACCATTGCTTCATATATGTTGCTTTCTTGTTTGCTCATTTTGTTTTGTTTTGTGTAGGAGGGTAAGTTTGGTTCCTCTTATTCCATTTTGGGCAGAGGAAGAAATTCCATACTGTTGTTTTGATGTGGATTCTGTGGTCTCCATGTTAAAGACAAAGTACTAACACTAATCCTTTCAATAGAGTCTTTATTGTGGATCATAGAGAATGATCGCAGAGAATGAAAGCATCTAGGCTATGTGACATGTAATAGGTCTTTCAGAAAGATCCAGCCTACACACTCAAACCTCTTGGCATGGCATACATTTGTGTGTGATGGTAGAACCCATTCTCCGAGAAGAGGAGGTGATTTGTCCAGAGGAATTTTGTTATATGAATACTTTTTTCTCCATATCACTTACATCTCTATGAATGAGACTAAATCTAGGACCAGAAATCTCCATTTCATATTTATCAAAGAAACAGGTCTACTCCAAAGGCAAAGAGAATTGGAGAGCAGGGCATCACAGGCTGAAAGATTCATGTAGTCTTAGATTCTGGAAGGTCTTAAAGAATAGCCCCCTGCCTGTAGGAATGTGAGATATCATCATCTTCATTTTACATATTCTGGCAACTCTGAATATTAAGGGACTTACCCAGGGTCTCGTAAAGAGTAACCTTTGTTCTCTCTCCAAGAATAACAGACACTTGCTTTTGCAACGATTCTTTCTGTAATATTCCTGTCTTGCTCATTTTACTGTCTCTGTTTCCTTCCCCCCAGCTCTGCCTGTCTTCTGATTAGCTGATGACATGTCCCCCAACGGCTTTAAGCATATTCTGCCTTTCTGGGTGAGGGCAAAACATACTTCCCTCTGAAGTTTCTCTGGGAAAGCTTTAGAGCTATACAATTAACAGTTTCCTCGTTCATTTCCGTCCCCTTGTGGTCCTGGCCTCTGACAGTGGATGGATGGCTGTATCATAACACTCCCTCCACATCATTTGTCACGTCTTGGCACTGTGACAACAGCCTTCTCTGTTTCTAGAAGGCCAGGAGCTAGAATGTCAGGCAGAGAAACTAAATAACTTCACCCTTAGGACATAGTTCCTTCTTTGGAGAGCTGGAGGCTACTGCAAGCTGGTGTGAGGCCGTTGAGCTATTGAAGCATGGAGCATTTCTACCACCCTGGAATGTGACTATGAAGGCTTTATTCTGACCATGCCTGGTCCTAGAAAATTGATTTGGAAAAATAACCTGGAAGCTTTGCAGACGGTAGGATCTGTCCTCTTCCCTAAAGCAATGAGCTACAGTGCTCTGGCATCTTTCAGCAAGGTGCTGTCTGCTAATGGGGAATTATGTAGAGCCAAGAGCAACTGTAATTAAACAGGGCAGAGAGTTGGGTTTGGAGAATTATAATAACCGTAATGTTAACAGCAAACATCTTTATAGGGATTGCCATGAGCCAGGCACTATTCTGAGTCCCAAAGGCATATTAGCTTATTGAATCTTTGCAACAACCCTTCCAGGTAGGTAGTTATTATCTCTGTGTTACAGATGAGAGAGCTTAGTGACTTATTCCAAGTCACTTAGCTAACAAGTGGCAGAACCTGGATTCAAACCCTGGCATTCTGACTCCAGAGCCTGTGCTCTTAATCTCAATACCATACTGCCTCTGATTAAGAATATAAGTTCCTCTTCCTTATTAAATCACTGTGTGGAGAGAGGTAAAGCTTTAGATAAGAACAGGTAGACTTTAGTAACAGAATAGAGAGGGAAAATGCCTTTGTCCATACAACAAAATGGACAGTTAGTAAGTGGTACAGACTTGGTCCTACTGGGATTTCTGTAGACTTGTCTGTTTTTCTGCCCTCACTTGACGTAGGTTCACCCTGTGATGAGTTCTGGCCAATGAAATGTGGGACTAAGGTGGTTAAATAATCATGTGATTTCCTAGGCTCCCTTTCACCCATCTGCTGGCTTGGCTTGTGAACAATCTTGAAAGGCAATCTCAAATCTGTGATAAGGTAGAACCAAAGAAGAGGAGCAGCCTGGATCCCAGAACCACTGCTTGGAGGAAAGTTGGTCAGGAGAACTACCAACTCACATAGAACTTGGAGTGAGTGAGAAATGAACTTATATTGTGTTGTTAAGCCATTGGATTTCAGGGATTGTTTGTTACTGCAGCAAAGCTAAACCTATCCTCATCAATACATAGGTTTACATGCTCCAGCTGCCTTGAGGCCTTTTCTATTCAAAGGCCCCTTCTCTTCAGATCCTGGGAGACATTGGCTGAGCAGCTAAGGAGTAGACATTTTATGCCAGGTGCAGTTCAGTCTTTTCCGGCTTTCGGTATTCCATCTACAGGAGATATAAGAGGCAGGGGAGAGGTCTTAGTTTTCTAATATACAATATGGGTGGAGGGAAATGTGTTATCTCTAAGGTTTTTTGAACCTCTATATGTCAGTGATTTATAGTCAGGTATCAGGATGAGAATAAGATTTTTTGGCTGTTTGGAATTTCAGCCAATGCCTCACATCCAATAAAAATGTGTGCCAAGTACCCTCACATTTTAAACTGATAGGGTAGACATCTATAAAGTGCTTTAAAAAGAGGTAACCCCAGGTTCCTGGGTGGCTCAGTCGGTTGAGCAACCGACTTCGGCTCAGGGCATGATCTCACCGTTTGTGAGTTCAAGCCCCATGTTGGGCTCTGTGCTGACAGCTCGGAGCCTGGAGCCTGCTTCGGATTCTGTGTCTCCCTCTCTCTCTGCTCCTCCCCCACTAATGCTTTGTCTCTCTCTGTCTCAGAAATAAATAAACATTAAAAAAATTAAAAAAAAAAGAGGTAACCCCAAACTCTTCTGTCAGTATTAGCTCATCACCAAGCTCCAGGGTATAAAGGAAAAGAGGTGGAAGATAGAAGGCCAGGATTAAGAGTGCCTCTGGGGAAAGTTGTCAATACACAGTGATTTGTTCCCCACACATCCCAAGTAGGAAGGAGGGGTGGATGCTTCCCCTGTAATCAAGGGGGCTACTCAGGAAGTTTACCTGTATTTTCTGGCCTTTGGTCGACCCAGCAACCAGACTCTTGGCCAGCTTGGGCAGAGACAACAGAGAGGAAAGAATCAGAAGTACCTTGGGAATGGCCCACCCTTCCAGGGTGTGACCAGACCTACAATGTGAATTTCCCACAGAGCAGAGGAAGTTCTGAGGAGGAGGTCTGCACAGGATCCAGCTGTCCACAGGGACCCCCTGGAGAGGTGAGGGGGCCTACAGGTGGGGTAGACTGCAAGATGCTGATTACTGAGGGAGTGTTGAGGACCACAGGAAGTATTGTTTTTGCAAGAGATTGCAAGATTAGGGTCTCTAGGAAAGGACCCCATGAAGAAACAGACCTTTCCTGTATTCCAAGAGTGCTGATGCTGAATAATATCTGTACCATTCCAGGGATCCCTTTCCTGCCCCTTTCCTTCACTCCTTCTCCCTGTACTTACCCCTGAGGGGCCACAAGTGAGCACTGTAGAGTGTGTGTGTGTGTGGGGGGGAGGGGTGGAGGGGAGGGGCAAAAGGAAAGAGCCAAGGAGGTGACTTTTCCCCCAGGCCTCCAGGGCCACCGCAAGCCTGACTAGCACAACTGTCAACTGGAGATTTTAGAATTTTAATATTACACAGGACAGGATTCCTTAATGTGCTCTGCAAAGGAGGTTGTTTGCTTTTTATCTTTGCATTAACAGAAAATGTTATGAGACTTGTTGGCTATTCATTCAGTGGCAGGGAGGCGTGATCCCACAGAATAGGTTGAAAGGGGGCAGCTGTGACAGAGAAGTCAGTTCTTGTCACTTGTGGCCTATTGAGTCTGGTTTATTCATTCAGCGGTCACACGTACATAGCGTCTTACTTTCTGAAGTGTATCCATTTACATTATCTTTTTGATACCTACCTGTCTCTCACTTGGTTGGATGTACACGGTCTGTACAATTTGTGCTCAGATGTCACTTATGTGGTATTTCCCTTGCTGGGCCTCAAATGTGGGCACTGCCCTGAAGGGACTGGTTTCATCCAGCCTCTGGTGCTTCCTGCTGCCGCTGTCATACTTGGAGACTCCAGGCCATGAGCAGCTCCAGGAGACACCTGGGAGGGCATCCTGGAACTTTGAAAGCTTGCCCCATGTGGCTTCCCTGGATGTCTCGAGAGGAGAGAGTATTGTGGACTCAGACGGTTGGAATTGTCCAGGGCAGAGGGACACTTTCGTATTTATAGGACTTTCCCTAACCCTTATCATCTGCCTCCCACTCAGGACCCTCCTTTCTCTGTACAGCAACACCAGCCTTCTTGTGATTCTTGATAATATCCTGCATTTGCCCACCTCTGAGGCTTTTCTCAAGCTCATCTTTGTGTCTCAAATGCCCTCCTTCTGTCTCCATTGTCCAAGCCTTGACTTTCTCTCATGTCATGTCAAGTTCCTGTATCTTCCCACACCCCAGCAAGCCTTTCCTGATACCTCATACGAGAGTTGCTTCTGTCCTTAGTCCTACAGTGCGTTGTTATGTCTCTGTGTGGTCACCATGGTCATGGTGGCCAGATCACATCATTTGTGATGGTTTGTCTCTCTTACTAGTCTATGAACTCTAGAATACAGAAACATGGTTCCACTCACTTCTACATCATCCCTGGAATCCTGCAGGTATTTACTGAATATCTGTTAAATGGAATCAAATGGCAAATTATCAGTTGTGGGTAAATTGTAAAGGCTATGTGATTTGGCATGTCAAAAATATCTTTAAAAAATGTGGGGGCTCGAGCTCTAGCAAATGTTACACTGAACTGGAGTATTTCATGATCTGAATGGTCCATGGAAAATCCAGGTGTTCAATTCTTTGAATTCATAGTCATGCCCCATGAATCCTGTGTGAACCTGGAAGTATAAATACGTGCATCCTGACTGAAAAAAGAATGATCTTGTTAATATCCTCCACAACCACTCTTTTGCCAGGTAAAGAAAAAGTGAATAAATTGGGGAAATATAGGCCAGGTTGGGGAGGGTAGGGCCAGGCACTATAATTCTGGATCAGGGAGGGCCCCCAGCACCACAGAGGAGAGATTTATGTAGTCTATGCAGGCCTGGGACTATTAATAAACGGTCCTCAGAAGGCTAAGTGGGAAGTTTTCACTACCCATATCGATATTCACATTGTACACAAATATGGCAGCTTAATGAGTCAGGGAATGGTTTTGAGCAAAGTAAATATGTAGTATTTAGGATGAGCTAAATGTTAAGGATTATGTTTTCTCATTTTACTGGGGAATAGGTGTGGGTCTCCTCTTTAATACAGAAGGGGTAAGAGGTTTGAAGACAACAGCATCCGTAGTTGCATTTGCACCTAGCTGTGCTTGGCCCCCTGCTTGGGAGTGGGCGAGGCATTGAAGGCAGGGGGCTGGCGATCTGCCAGGGTACATGGCTTCAGTTTTAACAGGGTCAAGCTCTGCTATTTTGCTTGCTTGCTGCTCCTGATCATTTTTCTCTTCTGCCTTTTATTTTTCCCCCAGACCTTTTGGTACCCAATGATTTTTGATTAATTTATTTACCATCGTTGGGTGATTGATGCTGTTTGGTGCTGGTACTTTGTAACTTTCCAATTCTTCTGGTTGTCAATGTGACAGCCTCTTGATGATTAATTAGACCCTATCCCTTGCTCTTTTCATTCTCCCCTTGCGCCAAGGCTCTTGGTTTTCAGCAAATATAAATATTTCTAAATGCAGATTTAATGATTGAGAACACCCAACAAAATCCAGAAAGATCTATGGTACTTTCATTCTTCCTTACTTTCCCACTGAAATTTAATACATTGTGTTTTTTCTCTCCCCATTCTTTAATTTTTTGGAACCCTCTTGTCTCTTTTGGAATACCACCCCCCCCCCCACCAAGCTATTTTTCTGCTCTTCTGGTGTCTCCATCTACACACGGTTCTCCTGTCTCACTTTCTCATCTTTTGTCCGTCTCCTTAGTTTAGGCAAACTCACTTTCCTCTATATAATGCAAAAGTTCGGGATGGCAGGAAGAAAGGGAACTGATATTTGTTAAATCCCTATTGTTTTACTCTAACTATGAGGGGCACTTTTCTATCAGGTTCATAAAATATTTATTGAACACTTATTATGAGCCAGAACCCCCTCCCTTCAGAACCTCCATATAAGTAGTCATCTTTATCTCTATTTTAAAGACAGGAAAGCTGAGACTTTGGGAGAATAATCAATGTGCTGTAAGTCATACAGTTAGGAAATGGCAGAGCAGAGATTTGAACCCAATCCTTCTGAATTTATCAACTTGTATTATTTTCTATGACACTGTTCTGGATGGGTGAAGGATGCCTAGAGCCCCAGAATTTGGAAGGGACCATAAACTTTATTTATACAGGTGGTTCTCCAACTTAGGTAATCAGAACCCTGTTTGATCAGCTACATAAAAATCACTTGAAATGCTTATTAAAACACAAATTTCTGGGCCTTCCCATAATTGTTAAAAAGAAGGCTGGATTTGCCCAGAACTGTGGATTTTTAATGAACTGGTGCTATCAACCAACTATCACCTGGTACAGGACTTTTCCTGACATTCTTGACCGAGAGATGACCAGCCAGCCCCTGGGCAGGGCTTACTGCCCATGTAGTAGCTTCCATGAGTGAGCAGCCCTCAATACTTCTAGGAAATTCTTCCTCATGTTGCTGTCACCAGTGCTTCCATCCCCACAGTCTGTGATCCTTGTAACAGAAGTGATAGGCACCAGCTACTAAGTGCTCACTGTGTGCCAGAGATATGCTAATTGCTTCGGCTCTCTTGTGCTGCTGAAGTGACACACAACTCTGTGAGGTTGGCATTCTTCTTCTTCCCGTAGTGCAGAGGAGATCATTTCATTCTGGAGCTGCAAATAATATGTTTATTCTATGTATTGTAATCATCTCTCCAGATACTTGCAGATATCATCCTTCCCAATCTCTCCATGTTTTCATAATTTAACATGACAACAGAATTCACAGAGTACTGACTTTTTCCAAGGCAAGGTGCTAATGTGGCAAAGATGAGGAAGGTCTTTTTCCTTGAGGCTTTACAGTCTAGTGGGAAAGACCCGTGCGGACTCTAGTGTAGTTTTGTGTGTGAACCTTGCTTCTCTAAGTGGACAAAGGGTCCTTGGGGGCACATCTGTATTCTTTCCTACAGTCAGAGGGTTGAATTTGTGATGGGGAATCAATAGAGATACATTGTCATGGATTGATTGAGACTCTTTCTCTCTGTCTCTGTCTCTCTCTCTCTTTTTTTTTGTTTTTTGCTCTCCATGTTTCCTGAGTGAGTCAAGCGATTGGGTAGAGAGGAGAGTATGAGGCTGTCTTAAATTTCTGAAACATGTTTTTGAGATGGCTCATGAATTTCTTTGGAGTCCACACATCTGTGGAATGTCTCCCTTGGAGAAAATAGCTGTGGTGGTTAATTTTTAAACTTGACTGGGCTAAGGGATGCCCAGTTAGCTGGTAAAACATTATTCTGGGTGTGTCTGTGAGGATGTTTCCAGAAGAGATTAGCATTTGAAACAGTAGACTGAATAAAGGAGACCTACCCTCACCAGTGTGGGTCAGCATCATCCAATCCACTGGAGGCCTGAATGGAATAAGAAAGTAGAAGGACAAGTCTGCTCTCTTAAGCTGGACATCCATCTTTTCCTGCTTTCAAACATCGGAGCTCCTGGTTCTCTGGCCTTCAAACTTTGGAATTTACACTAGTGGCCCCTTTTCTGCCTCCCTTGCAAATTAATGTCCCCCCCCCGCCCCCACCCCACTACTTTTTCAGGCCATTAGACTTGGATTGAATTATAACATTGGCGTTCTTGGCTCTCTAGCCTACAGATGGCATATCAGGCAAATCTCAGCCTTCATAATCACGTGAGCCAATTCTCATAATAAATCTGCTCATATGTCTAAATGTATCCTATTGGTTCTGTTTCTCCAGAGAATTCTGATACAAGAGCTGCCCACAATGTCCTGCCAGTAGATAAAAGTGTAGGGTTTATAGCCAAAAACATGTGGGCATCCTAGCTACACTGGTGACTTTCTCCATGATCTTGGATCTGTCCTGACTCTGTGCCTTGACTTTTTCCATCTGCCAAGTGGGAATACTACTTCCAGTAAGGAAGTGTTCTTAAGGGTATGTAGAAGGGAAGTATTAGTTATTATTAATGTACTTCAAAGTTCTTGGTGACACTAGCTGCATAAATATAGATCTTTCTTGTTTTAAACAAGCAATGCTAAACAAAACCAAAGAATATTAAATTATGAATTACAGAAGAGATAAATTATGGAGGTAGTTATTATTTAAATTGCAGAAATATTTCTCATTTTCAGCCCAGGGTTCCTTTACAAAGCAATCTGTCTTGTGCTTTTAAAAAAGTAATTCAATTTACCAAAATTTGATTTGCATGCAACTTTTTAGAAACATTTATCATGTAAAGTGAGACATCATCTGACTAAATTAGAGAATTTACCAATATGTTTTGGCTTATGATGAATATCACTTCCTCCAAGGATGGGAATATTGGCAAATTGAATTTCACTTCTCCCCTTCTCAAAGTGAGACTATCCAAGTCCGGTTTAGAAGCATCTGGTCTGAGAATTAGTAGTCATGGTGGAAATACTTGGATTCATGCTCTAGATCTGTCAATAAATCACACATGTCTCAGGGAGGCTGACCCCACGAGGCCTCAGTTTGCTCATCTAGAAAATGAGATTGTTGGAGTTGATGATCCCTCCAGCGTTTGGGCTCACCGGTAGTGCTCACTGCTCACTGATAGTGCACAAAGGATAACACGTGGCATACTGTTGATGCATAATAAATGTTTAATCGATGGATGAATGAAGTCTTGACTTTCATTTCCTTCCAAGGCGATTCTGAAAATTCCAGAATTTATTATAAAAACAGAATCAGTTCAGGAAACCCCTTTCCTTAGTCATCACTGACTTGACCTCTCTTTAGCGTTTTTTGCACCTTTAAGTCTGGTGAGAAAAAGACATCAGCTCTTTGTGAGGAGCAGGATTTGTATTTCAAGTTGGTAAATTGCAGATGACAGTTGCAATCCTGGAGAGACACAGAGAGAGGTGGCCCCTCGCCCGTCCTCTCCCACCGTCTCCCTGCACGGCCCTGCACCTGACTTGGCATTCGCTGCCCATGTCCTGCCACCAGCAAGGCTCCCCCCTCATGCTGCCTGGCAGGTCCGCACCTTCCTCCAAGCCCATGAATCATCAGAGGTGCTGAGGCTTCTCCAGCTTTGTGGTCCTGGCAGAGGTGTTGTTTCTTCTAAAAGTGGAGGAGAGAGAGAGTTGCTAAGGAACACCATTAATATGCTGACGGCAACACAATCTCCGAGAGTTTTGGCCTCGGCCGTTTGACTCTAATCAGGAAATCATTTTTAGAAGGATTTGTCAGTGTAAGAAAACAAGCCCCTGAACTAAATTAGGATCTGGATTATTTTTTCTTCCTCTCCCAATCTGCGGTGCGAGGCAGATTGCTGAGGCCTCACGGTTTGTGTGTGGTGAATTTGTTTCTGTTGCACATTTGAATTTGGAGCTTCCCAAAGGCGGCTGTGTTTCTAAGGACTGCATTTTGGAGCAGCACCCTTGGGGGTTTGGGGCTGTCTCTCCTTCCCTCACACTGGTTGGCTTTCTTGGCAAGGCGGCCCAGCTTCAAGACTCTGTAATCTGATTGTCTTTTTCTTTTCCGTTTTTCCTCCCCGTAATGAATTCACCGCATGTCTCTGGGAAATTAAGGTAATCCATTATACTCTTGTCTCCCCATCGTCGCCACAGGGATAATAGTATTTAACCCACCTTTGCAGTATACTGAGTGGCCTGTCAGGGTCTCTTCTTTAGAAGGACAACTTGAAAACATTTTAATAAATGCTCCTTAACTGTATGCTTTAAAAATACATGGGGCCAAATGGCAAACAGCTCAGTAGTAACCAGTCCAGCAAACAAGACTAGCTGTTTGTCACTCTTTCCATTACTTCTGTTTTTCTCCTCTTCCTCTCTCCACATACTTCCATTTCTCCTGGGACATGTTGTCTCTGTTCAGGGATAGAATCTTTGGGGAAACCCAGGGTTTTGGTTGTTACGGACCAGCGCCTGCTGCCCATGCAAATCCTCCCTGGGAGAGCAGTTGAGTTTCTCATTCTGCAGGGTTCCCCAGTGCTCCTCAGTGCTCCTCGGTGCTCTTCAATGCTCACAACAGGTGTGCCTGAGGACAGAGAAGTGGGTGCCCAGCTTGTGTGCTGCAGAAGGGACTGGATGGCCTGGCTGCAGGTCCTCTATTAAATGCCTGTGGTTTCATTTCCCATGCAGTCAGGGACCTAATCACGCTTAGGATGTCATGGCATGTCATGTGCATATCAGGCTGATTTTCTCCTTCCCTGTGGTGGAAACGTGTGTTCCCACAATCACAGGCCTGAGGCCTGGAGCTCATTCCTGGAGAGCAGGGTAAAAAGTGCCTTTAACTTTATTTTCCCACCTGTTCTTCTCCGAAGATAAAAGTAGCCACAGACATTCCATGGAGCGGGGAGGTGCCCACTGGCATGCAGTGTGAACCCAGCCTGGGGATCAGAAAGCAAAGTCAAGGCTGAGCCCTTTTATGTTTGCAAGGCATCTGGATGGGACATGGCAGCTAATTGTGCCCAGAGGCTTTAGATGTCCCTCCATGTGCACTCAGAGTACCCGGTACTCTTGGGTTTTGGGACTGTTTGGGAGTTTTCAGAACTGACATGAGGTTAGCTCTGAGAGGGATATTTTCTGGTGCTTTCTGCTGATGCCATGGGCTGCTCTTCATTGGAGAGACATCTTAGGTCCAAAGAATACCTTTAGGAGGACCTGATGACCTGGATGAGCGTCCAGGTAAGTCTGAATGTTCTCATTTCTTTAAGTCATATGAGACATGTTAAATGCATTGGGAAAAGATGCGTTTAGAGAAGTCCTCCATGAAAAAGTATGTGATGCAGGAAATTCCCTTATTCTATCTCAAAACAGTCCCTTGTGCAGGATCAATCAGCAGGTCAAGACTGACCCTCTCAAGAAACACAGTCCTTGGTTTCTTACTCTCTAAGCTCCAGGGACGAGTGCTGCACAGATACTAACAGCAACTGAGTTCTATAACCAGGCTTCAAAGCTGTTAAAGGAGGGTTTCTCTCATCTCCTCAGTGAGATTAGGAGACTAGATCTTGAATTTCTCAGTCTTGGAAGAGACCACAGAGGCTATTAGGCTCAGCGGATTCTCTGTGTGTGTGTGTGTGTGTGTGCATGCGTGTGTGCGTGCGTGTGTGTGTGTGTGTGTGTGTATTTAAGCAACTTTGCCTCCTGCCCCCAGGAAAGAATATATATAAAGGGAAGGGGAAAGAGAGGGACAGAGGATCCGAAGCTGGCTCTGTGCTTATAGTAGTGAACCCGATGTGGGGCTCCAGCTCATGAACCGCGAGATCATGACCTGAGCCGAAGTTGGACGCTCAACCGACTGAGCCACCCAATTGCCCCACCCACCAAATAATATCTTACGAAGAATTCCAAAATACTAAATAGGTACAAGGTGGGGCATTCTCACTGAAGTGGGCAGGAGGGTGGGGATTAGAATATCATTAACGTGGTCTCTTCCCTGGTGCCATCTCCCATGTGGACCCACCCCTCAGTGGTTCCCAAGGCACGTTTGTGGAGTCCAGGGTTGTAAGCATCGATAATGCCTGACCCTTGCATTTTACAGATGAAGTTACTGAAACTCAGAGAGATAGCTTAACCTCACCTTGCGCCACACATGTAGGAAATGTCTCATATATAAACCAAACACGTTAACATTCTTGCCATGGGGAGGAAGAGTTAAACTAAAACAGGCAGAAAGGTGCTGTGGCTGTGGGCTTCTGTCTTCCCTAGGAAGGAAGATGACTTTGGCTCTCCCCTCAGTTTTTCCTGCTTTTACGAGCCAGCCTATTTCCTTCTGGGCCCTCACTGCTGTTTACACAGCGTAGCAGGGGCCGGGATGGGCCCACAGGAAGGGACTCTCCTTCTGTGCTAATGCAGGAAGGAATGTGGCATCGATCTATCTGCAATTATAAGCTCAATGTGTTTCCCTTGAATTTTTAGAAAAACCAAAGGTACTTTGCAAGTGCAATAGAGCTTCCAATTAGGCAGTTAAGTTCCCCATTTCTATTTCCCTAATGACTTGACTTGCTCTCTTGCTTTATGAAATGAAAATAGCTTTATTTGGGCACAAGGATGCAGCTGATTGCATGCTTAATATGCTTTTGCAACAAGTTCCTGCCTGTTCCTAGCATATGCAATGGGCAGAATAATACATTTCTGTGCTTCTTTCTGCCACATATCCATGGTCATTTACTCTAGTCCCATGCCTATGGTCACTGGGGGTGGTGCAGTTTGAAAGAAGTGTCCAGAAGGCTGGTGTTTAAGCCTCTAGAAGGAAAAGTGTCCTTGAAGAGTGGGCACTGGGTTCAAGGCCATTTTCATCAGGGGTGGTATAGAGTACTGGACTTCATGTGCTGAGTGGTGGAAAGCAGAGGTGGGGCTGGTAGAAATCACGCAGAAGAGTTGAAGCAGAGACACAGAGGGCAAAGAAAAGGCACAAGAAGGACATCAGCTGAGTTGTAAGAAAGAAAGAATAGGGATGAAGAATTAAGCTCTGTGAAGATGTAGGGTTAGGGGTTTAGCAGTTGTTTCTTCACTGGGGAACTAGACTTGAAAGTAAAAGACATGCTCACTTTCCACCGTATCTGGTTGAACACTGCTCCAAGCCAGGCCCCAGGTTCCAGAAAGCCAAAGGACATCCCTTCTTTGTCTTTTCAGTTTACAGAAAACATTGACTCAGCCATGGCCTGTGTAGAGATGTTCACATACCTGGGCAGCACTTTTGAAAACCACTTCAGAAGATTTTTGGTGCTCTCTGCCCTACTCTTCCTCTTCCTCTGAGCTCAGCACAAGCCCGGAAGCCTTCAGAGGGTGTCCAGAGGGCTGTCTGCATACCTGTTAATGCTCTCAGTGTGTATCATGGCTCACAGAGCTGTCTCCCAGGTCAGGTATAAGACCATTTCCTTTCTCCCCTGACCCCCATGCTGAACAGCTGGGGGCAGGTGGTATTCCCGAAAGCCGTGTCACTTGACTCACAGGAAGTGGGACTGCAGCACAGGCGGCTTGAGCATGATGGCTGGCAGCAGCAGGCTGGGAATGCCCTCACGTTTCCCATTGCTGCTACCTGGCTGGGTCAGCAAGGTTTTCACATGGCTTGTTAAACGCAGAGCCCTCCGTGGAGAAGACCACAACCACGGCTCTGTTGTCTGGGGTGCTTTGCAGAGCAGAGAGTCATCTATCTCTGTGTGGTCTGTGGCTGCTTTTGGCTTTCTTGTTTAAATTGCCCTTGATCAGAGCTGAGATTACAGAGGAACTTGGTCATTGCTGCAAGGCAGCTGTGGCTAAAAAATAAGAAAAAGGAAAGAAGATCTCACATCAGGCAGCTTCTCTTTATTTCTGGGAACACTCTGGGCCTTCCTTGAAGTGCATCACCTGCATAGCAGTGTTGGCTGGTCTGCCAATGGGAAGACCTGCTTTCCAAGTCTGAAGGAGACCCTGAGGTCATTGTGTCCATTCCCCTGCCTTCAGGCAGGATTAGAGATAAGCTGCCCTGCCAGAGGATAATCTCTTCTACTTGTAAAAGCTTCCAGAGTAGACCAGAATCTCTCTCTAGACCATTCATTGCAACTTTTAACAACCTTCACCATCAGGAAATTCTATCCTAAATCCCTTATGCTGTGGATTAAGTTTCTTTCCTTGTTCCATCTTCAGTAGCCACTGCCAAGACTTAGCCTGCACTGCCTGAGAGCTCTTCTGATACCTGAAGATTGTGTTAAATCCTGCCTGCCTGTCTTCCCCTGATGAATAATCCCAGCCTCTTTTTCTCCCAGGCCCTGCTGCCCGTCCTGCTCATCACCTTCGAGGCTACCCTCTGACCTCTCTCTAAGTGCCAGTGTCCCCTGTGGGAGCCCAGAACCAGACTCAGGAGTGCAGTGCATTTCTAACCCATCTTAGGTCCGTGAGAGTCCTTCCTGAACCCACGGCATGAACATTACCTTCTTGCTCGGGCACCCACATGGGCTTATGTGTTGGTGACCCTCACTCACAGGCTTACGGTCACCTTTCAACCTACTACTAGCCTATCAGATCCTTATCCTTTACTCTCTTGGATGTTAAGGGCAAGATAAATTGCCCCCATCAGCAGTATCGCTGTATCATTTTATCTGCACCAAACACTGACCACTACCAGCACTGGAAACAAAGAGAAGGGAGAATGGGGACAATTCTGAGTGTCCGTATCTCTTCTGGAAGGTTGTGACAAGAGCAAGGAGCAGAGACAGCCAGCTGGTTGGATGTGGGTCCTCACACTGCTCTAACAACAACAGGTGCTGTCGGTCTGATGGCTTTCTTTTCTCTCCTTCTCAGTGCGCTCTCTCACCATCTGGTCTCCACTGCTCCATACCGGCCCCATCCAGCACACTTAGCCCCATGCCTACCCCATGGCAGGCTCACTCCCAGTGCCTGCAGGCAGCAGAGCTCAACTCCAAGTCACCAAGCAGGTCCCAAAGAATTTGCATGGCCAGAAGGTGCTCACTGTGCACTGGGTGAACACAGAAGGGCGAGGCGGCCTCTTCCTCAAGGAGGGTGAGGATGAGGCAGGGACTTGAGACACAGGCCTGGCAAACTACAAACAGCATGTGGGCTTTGGCCTGCTGTTCACAATAGGAGAGAGATGTCAAAAGGCAGCCTTCTGAAAAGGGCCACATGAGGGGTGCCTGGGTGCTTCAGTCAGTTAGGTGTCCAACTCTTGGTCTCTGGTCAGGTCTTGATCTCAGGGTTGTGAGTTCAAACCCTGCATTGGGCTCCACACTAGGCACGAAGGCTACTTAAAACAAAAGGGGCCACCAGAGGTAGTTAGGTGTTAAGCACAGAAGACTTCAGGTCAGCAGTCAGAGAGGCTTCATGGAGGAGGTGGGTCGGGTTGGATGGGAGCTGGCCCTCAGCGGGCAGGTGTTGGCTAGGCCAAGAGCGTCCAGTATGGATTCAGCAAGAGAAGTCTGTGAGAGCTGGGATGCACTTGACTGGCTCATGGCTCCCGTTCTGCTCACCCCTTCCAACCCGTCCAACTCTTTCCATCTTTAGTTTCCAGAAGAGATCACCTTCTTCCTTTTATTCCATTCATAAGGGAAAAAATATTTGATGGGGATCCTCTATGTGCTGGAACAATTCCAGGCCAGAGGCGGCCAATAACATGCTGCAACACACCGGTAGACCATGACTGGTTCTGGAGTGTGGGATTCCAATTCCCTTGGCCCCTGGGCTGGACAGATGTGGCATGGGCTGGTCAGTCTCCTGGGTCTGGGTCACTTCCAATTGCTGAGTAATTCTCTTGGTTTCTCATGCTGTACTGCGCAGTATTCTCATTTTGCGCCTTACTCTTCATGGTTGGGAGCACTGTCCTGGGCCTTGGGGTATACAGATAATTAGACAGGTGAAGCTACTCTAGTGGGTACGGTGGGTGGCATTCTAAGACGGCCATTAAGATTCCCACCCCTGGTGTATATGCCCTGTGTAATCCTGTCCTCTCGAGTGTGGGTGTGGGCTGTGACTATAAAGGGACAGTTGGTTTCATGATTAGGTCATGTTGTATGACACAGTTGACCTTAAAAGTGATTGTTCTGGGTGCACCTGATATAATCAGGTCATCCCTCCAGAGGGACTTGGCTCTTCCTGGTGGGAAAGATTCAAAGTGTGACAGGGCCTGGATGTGAGGGAGATCCTGTTTCTGGCTTTTACAATGGAAGGGCCATGTGACAAGGAATGGGGGTGGCCCCTGGGAGCTAAGGGCAGCCCCTGGATGATGGCCAGCAAGGAAATGGCAACCCCAGTGTCATACCTGCCAGGAGCTAAATCCTCCCACAACCACAGGAGCCTGGAAGAGGACCCCAAGCTCTGGATGAGAACGCAGCCTGGCCTACATCTCTTGTGAGACCCTGAGCAGAAAACTCAGTCCCTTCTGCTGCACGGACTAGGGAGCTAATGAATGGTGCTGCTGTAAGCTGAGTTCGTGGTGATGTGGGATGCAGCACAGAAAACTAATATTTGGGGGGGATACAAAAACACTGAACATGCAAGATTCAGATGGTGATGAGGGGTATGTAGATGTAGACTGAAACCCAGCAGTATAATGGGGCGGGGGCGCTGTGGTAGCCAGAGAGACATCACCTGGTGATGTTTAAGTGGAATGACAAGAAGGACCCAACCTGGTAGAGATCAGGGGGCAGAGCCATCCAGGTGGAGGGAATAGCTAGGGCAAAGGACCTGGGGCTACAACAAGCCTGATGTTTTCAGTTACAAAAAAACAGGAAATGTGGCTTCCTGGATCTAGTCTACAGAGGCAGATACCAAATCATTTAGGGCTTTTTGAGATTAAACATGGCATTTGGATTTTATTTTCAGTGTGAGGGAAGCCAAGGAGGGTTTTAAGGAGAGGAGTGATGTCATATTTCGTTATTTCTTTTTAACTCAACGTCTGTTCTTCTATCCTTATAGAAGGAGGCTGAGGGCTGTTGGGGTCTGAGCACATGAATGAGTTTCTGGGGTCTGGGCAAACATAAGGCAGAAGAGTGGGAACATCCCCAAGGCCTGGCTCCCTCGGGCTGCAATGGTTCCCTCCTTAAGACTGGCTGTTCTGTTGGGCACAATTCTGGGGGGAGGCCAGACCCTGGGCATGGAGAGTCCCGGTCACACACTGCTGGTGCTTAGTCCTTTGCACCGTGGTTTTATCCCTCCTAGAGAGACCTCAGCACATAGATTACATTTTCTGTTCTATGCTGTGGGTACTATCCCATGCCACTGGTGCTCTGAACATGGTAGGCACTGGGTATATTCTTGGTGACGGCTGATGGCAAAGTGTGGTAGAATTGACTGTGGAGAGAAAATATCACATGCCAGTTTGGTTATTCATCCATGCCTTTATTTAGTTCATAAACATTTCCTGAGGGACTGCCCTATGCCCTGCCTTGTTCTAGGGGCTGGGAATACCATATCACATAGACAGAGTACATCTTTTCTTTAAGGAACTTATATTCTTAAAGGAGAGATAGATTTTTTAAAAAGTATAAAAACCGTGAATCAAAGAAAAACAATAACAAATGGAGGTAAGTGCTGTGAAGGAAGTAAACAAGGAAACTAAGTGCTTGGGCCTGGAGCCTCCCAGAAGGACTAACTCCGAGTTCTGAAGGTATAATTTAATGAACGAACAAATGCACGAATCAATAATTTTCCTGCCCCTGGATTTGCTGCATTCTGCTCAATTTCTCTTCTCTGAGTCTGTTTCTCCTGGGAGGAGGCCCGAGTGTTGGGGGTGGGGGCAGACAGGCAGAAAGGGCTTAAGCTGCGGATTCTATTTCAGAGCCATCTCATCTAGCTGCTGTGGGAGCCCCGTGGGCCACATGTTAGGACAGAGGCTCTTCTGATGTTAGAGGGTGTGACGGTGGGGCCTCGATTGATGGGGAGAAAGAGGTAGGTTTGAGGGACACTGAAGAGCCATGCAGCTAAGACTTGGAGGTTTACTGGTTAAAGGAGGAGAAGGTTAAAGGTCATGGGACAAGGACCAGATGCAGATCTCTCTAGTTTGGACCAAGGCTGGCTGGGAATGCTAATTTATTAAAATGCGACATTAAAGATAAAGAGCAAGGCGGGGTGGTGGGGGGGGGGGTGGCGAGGTTGGGAGGGGCTGCTGGGAGAATTTTAGTTCTGGGTAAGCTTTGTCGGAGGCCCGTGTCCGTTGGGAAGCTGACACACCTGTGGTGTGCTGGGGCCTGAGGGCTGGGCTGGAGACGCAGGTGGGGGGGTGGGGTGGGGGCTGTTATGGGTGCACGTGCTGGAAGCCGGGAAGCTAGGGAGCCGCCGGAGAGCCTGACGGCCGAAGAACCAAACTTAAAGGGGGGGAGAGCAAGGGAGTTGGTCAAGGAAAAAGTTAAATATCCAGAAAGGATTAATCCAGGGAAAACAGACCCAGCTGAGGAGGTGGGAGGGTGCAGACTCGGAGCACAGGAGGTGCCCTTTGCGGGCGTCTGTCTGCTGGAGGGGCTCGGCCAGGTGTGTGCATGCGGGAGGAAGGGGAGGGCGCCCATCTGGTGCTTTCTCTTTTCACCGGAGGCATCAGGTGAGGGATCTGTTGCTTATAGTCTTCCCATTTAAAAAAAAATTTTTTTTTGTTTTAAGAGGTAAAACTCTGGCGCAGTAAGATTCTCCTGGGAAGGAGCTGATGACAAAGCTGGAGAGATTGGAGGTGTGGGGGCGGGGAAGGGCAGGCACCCACCAGAAGGGCGTTTGTGAGGATGAGGGCGGCTTCTTCCACCTTTTCAGGAGGAGAGGGTGAGTAGAGATGGCGGGAGTGTGTGTGTGTGTGTGTGTGTGTGTGTGTGTGTGTGAACGGGAGGCTCAGGACTTCATTTGTTGCCTTCTGCTTCTCTGCAGACGAGGAAGGTGGCGGGGACAGGTGGGTGCGTGGTTGGTGCTTGCAGAAGTGGCGAGCTGGCTGCATGGCGGGGGTCTCTGCCCACGGGCCCCACGAATAATTCCAGACTGTACTGAATGGTCTGGTTGGGCCTGTTATTTGAAGTTCTTTAGAACCGAAAGCTGAACAGGTTGAGAAGGTCGGAGATTTGCACCCCAGAGGACAAGCTTCCTTCTTGGCCTCTCAGAGGGGACACAGGGGAGGTGACAGTGGCACAGGGCAGCCTGATTACTGCTTTCTCTGGGCAAAACGTGGGGAGGAGACCAACCTGTGAGTTTTTAAGATAAGCCCATGCGAATATTTCTGTCTCCATTTTTGTATTTCTTGTCTCACCACCTGCCCCCACCTCCTCCCCAAATCTGTTCCATAAGTAATTAATGACTGCTGCAGCGGCTTCTGTTCCTATAACTGAAGACACCTTTTGGCAGCTTTGTAAGTCTTGTGTCTTTCTTGGCTTCTAAAGCTAAGCTGCTCACCTTGTGTCTAAAACTGTGGCTGCAGATAGTTTGCTTCCGTGTGTCTCTGCATTATGGGTGAGTAGTCACAGCTGCCATCACATCGTGTCTGTACAGCCTGATCAGTCCTCAGAATTGAAGGTCAGGTAACACTGAGCTCTGGGCACGGAAGATGGGTGGGAGGGTCGGAGGGATTTTTATGGGTGGTAAGGGGCCAGATACGGTACAAAACACTGGATTCTGTGTTGTCGAACTATGCTGCCCACCCACGTCAGGTTCCCTTGAAGCAGAGCCTGAGATAAGAATTCTTCAGAATGTGATTTATTGAGGGGGTGCCCTCAGGAGTGGGGGCGCAAGGAAAACAGGATAGGGCAGGGGAAGAAGCCTGAGGAAGGATGTGGCTTGGGCTGCATGCCAGCTCCCTTTGGTCCCATGGGAAATCCTGGAATGTGAATTGTACCCCAGTGTGGGACTTCCCTTGTCTAGCCTTTCCTTGGGAAGTGGGGAGACAGTGGCCGTGATGTCTTCTGATGTCCCCACTCAGACCAAGATAAGTCTAAGAGAGCACCAACAGTTTCCATTACTATGTCCGTTTACTTTGTTTCACATAGTGAAGTCATTCATTCTTTCATTCATTCAACAAATACATGTTGCGACTGGCTCTTCCCTTAACCCTGATATTTCTGGCTGTTTCAGGCACATTTTCTTTAAATACTTAAATAGCCAAAGGATTTTATGCTCTTAGGAGCACCAGGAAACCTCCCTTTGTCTGTTGACCTGGCTCATAGGTGTATTTCCACTCTATGTAAATCAGTTTACATATCAGTGGGGTGGAAAAGGAAGAGAACAGGAGAGCATTGTAGCCTCAGGAGGAGGGAGAAGGAGGGACAGGGTGAGGATGGGAAAGGCCAAGGGCCCTGGGCAGGCCTCCCAGTGTTTCCAGCTGGTTGCTCATGGGCTACACGCATGGGGAAAGATAACAAAGAGCTAGTCTTTGTGCATGGATCTTACCTCTCTGGCATGGATGAAGAATTCAGGTGCTGGTCCGAGGCTACCCTAGGAGTTTGTTGCTATGGGAGCTCCTACTTAACGCTGAGAGGCTGAGGCTTTATGAACTCATCACTACCCTTTGTATGATGTCAAAGAGATGCCATTGTCACTCACTTCCCCATTGTGGCCCCCATCTATAAAATCAAAGCATCTGGTAACTCGATCCTGAAGTCCCTTTCCAGGGCTGAGACCCTTTATTTCAATAGTTCCTGGCTTTGACAGGTTGAGAACAAATAACCTAGTCCTGAGAGGACATACCTACTCTTGTGCCGGGAGACTCTGTAGGCCCATCATTTCACTTATGGCTCGAGTGGAGGGATAATGGCATGCTGCTAGGGTTTTGGGGGATTAAAAAAAATTTGAAAGGATCCATGATTGTCTTGGAATCAAGACTTACTAAACCTGAAAGTCTGGATCAATGGACCCAAACCTGAAAGATAAAATGCTGCAGTTTTAGTTAAAAACTCACCATTGCACACACACAAATGAGATAAAGCTGACGTATGAGCAGTTCTAGTGAAAAGACTTAGGAGTTTTAGTTCAGGGTATATTTATTTATAAGTTCAGTAAATATTAATTGGGTGCTGGGCACTGATCCAGGAGCTGGGGACACAGCAGTGAATAAAGTGACATCATCCTTATCCAGCTTACATTCTGGTCCCGTAATGCACTGTGATACAAATTACACACTATGCAAGACGAATAGGTAGGTTATATGGTATGAACGGACCATGGATGGTGAGAGGAAAGGCAATGAGAAATGGCAATGATGGGGTGCTGTTTTAAATGGGGGAGCCAGGGAAGACTGTATGAGGAGGTCACGTTTGGCCCATTTGCTATTTGACATGGCTGCTAAAAAGCTACTGCAATCCTGGGTTCGATGATGAATTAGTTCCACTAATTAGAGTGACCTGCTTGGATGCCTCTACCCACCTAAGTTCACCTGACTTCCTCCAGCTGCCGGCTCAGCCCTGCAGGCCCGGCTGGGCCTTTCAGGAAATTACCAAGCCAGCCTGCCTGACCTTGGCCTCATTTCAGGAAGTCTGCATCTCCTCGGCTCTTGGGAGCCATTGCCCACTGCAATGCACTCTGTCGCTGATCACGTGTAACACTGTGCCCCCCCCCCCCACTGAGACAATGCTGCAGACACTGGGGGCTGGCTAGATTGCCCCTGCCCCCCTTGTGGAGCCATGCACAGTGCCCAAATGACCCTGACTTACCAAACCTGAGCTATCGACTCCCTCACTGTTTCAAAGTGCTCTGTTGGCACTGGCTCCAGAATAAGATTCAAAGGGAACATTTTCTGTTTTATTGATGTTCATCTTCCTAAGTTTGCACAGTGTGTGGCGTAAATGCTAATTTTTCTAGGTGGGGAAAAAAGTTTTCTCCCAAACTTCTTGCAATTTTATTAATAATGTAGCAAATGAGACAACATATTCTGAGGGCTCAGTCAATCCCGGGGAGGCAGGCTGGGCCTCCGAGTGGCCGTGTTCTTCCTCCTGCTGACTCCGTCTCTCCCTCGGTCTCTCTCTCGGGTGGCTTGCCGAGGCACTCAAGAGCAGAGGGCAGGGGGAATTATGCATGAGCAGAGAGAGGAGATGCTGACCTTCTGTGTTTAAAGGTTAAGGTGATTTCTTGGGAAATGGAACCAACTCACTAATCAGAAGCTGTTCTGAATTTTTCTGCAAAAATTAGACTGTGTGCCTCACTTCACAAGCTCTGTTTGTGAGGATATCCATATCTATATATAACACAGCTAAGCCAGGTTCAGCCTAAATTCATTAAACACCTACTGTGTTCCCAGTCTTAGGATGGATTAGGCTAAAAGGAGCACAAGGAGGTAAATGACAACCCTTGGTCACCTGTAACTCACATGGATGGAACATGCAGCCATTTTTCAGCTCCTTTCAGAAGGAGCAAGATAGTTCTTCTTATTCTGGGGAGTTAGTTACAAGCAAACCCGATCAGGGCACAGTCTACCCCCATTTGCACAGCCTTGGTGTTGATGGTTAAGCAGTACTCAGGATGAAGGTCATGTGCCATGAGATCTTAAGCCAGTGGGTAGGATCAGACAGAGACACAGGAATGGTTTGGAACTCAGAAGTCAAACATGTACTGAGTACATTCTCTGTGTCCAGCACTATGGTAGACACTTAAAGATAAATACAAGTAAGATACAGCTTCTGTCTTCTAAAACACAAGCCCAGTTAAGGTAGAGAGCTTTTCTGTCTTGTTCTCTGTTATATTCGCAGAACCTAGAGGAGTATCTGGCATTTAGTGGAAACATAATGATGTTTGATGAATGAATGGAGGCATTTGTAGTAGAGGAGGAGGCAGGCATGAATATGTGTCGTGGTTCTTATGGTGTGTGTGTGAAAGAGATTAGGGCACAGGGGGGTCACTAAAGAGAAAGAGGTTGATTTTCTCTGTTAAGTGGGGATAAGATGAGAGAAGAGGCCTCACAGGTGTATCAGGAAGGATTCTTATTTTAGACAACAGAAATTCACTCTTTAGATTAAGCAGAAAAATGAGTTTATTAAAGAAACAGGACCTGCCAGAATTTCTAGGCATGCAGAAATTTGAAGCTTGACACTGGGATCTAGGAATCATGCTCAACGTTGCACAACAGAGTTGTGTAGTCTAGAGGAAGTACATTGCCCCTTTGCTGGACATGGTCATGGTGGCTTTCACTCCTGATGCCACAGTACTGGGCACTAGATACTGCCACTAGAGACTGGACATTGCTGTCCTCAAAGTCACCAGAATGAATTCCATGTTGTGCATCCTTCATGCTGCTGGCCATAGGTTCAGAATCTGATTTGGGTTCATCCTATTGGGAGAACTGAGGTCACCTCAGGCATCCTGCACCCTAGCTGCAAGGGATGCTGGGAAAATGAGTATCTGGTTGATATTCTCCTCCCAAAGAATTCATGAAGTGACCAGTGTGTGGAACATGGGTGGGGGGTGGGAGGTGGTTCAAAAGGCTTAGGTACTAAAAAAGAAAGATACATGATTGTTACAGTAACATAGATGGTCCTAGTTTGCCAGGGAGGAAATTGTAGCTGTGGTTGGGACAGATTATGTAGAGTTTTATATTATCTTGTTTAAAGGTTTGGACTCTCCCCCATAAACAGTTGGGAGGCTCTAACGGGCTTTAGGCAGGGGAGTGACAGTGTCAGGTTTGCATTTCAGAAGGCTGGCCCTGAAGGCGGAGTGGGGAGAGTGGAAGGGTGAGCAGGTGCGGGGAAGGGGGGATGGCAGCCCAGTCTGGCCAGAGCTGAGGAGGTGGAGCAGGCAGTGGTGATGGAAATGGGGAGGCGGGCAGTAGGAGGGACTTGATCAAAAAGGGATCAGTGAGTGGAGCTCTTGAAGGTGAAGGGGAGGCTCTCAAAGATGACCCCTGGCTTTTTGGCCTGGGTGGGCTGGTAGGTGTGGGGAATGATGATGGCTCCATTGGAGATAGTAGATGAGGACAGGCGTCCAGTAAAGAGTGAGAGACTGAAAATGCCAGAGAGAGAGGGAGAGAGGGGGAGGGAGGGAGGGAGGGAGAGAGAGAAAGCTCTTAAGCAAGAGGAAAGCTTCAGCACAGAGGGGGTTGCCATCCTGAGTACATGTAGGGTCCCCTTTTCCTCAGAGGCCAGGGGAAGAAGGTGAAGCTGGCTGTATGTGTAGATATGATTTTAGATGAGGGTTCATGGGTTCAGGAAGTGGGGGGAGTTTGTGCCCAAGGGATGTGCATTTCCCCAATTCCTTGAACCCTATGCCAGCCTTCCTACATCTCTGTGTGGATTGTCTCCCTCCTCCTCTTCATCTAGTTCGGGGACCAGCAAACATTTTCTTAAAGGGCCAGATAGTAAATATTTTTAGCTTGGTCTTAGCTCCAGGGTTGTAGAACAAAGGCAGCCACAGACATTCCACAGACAAAAGGTGAGACCCTGTGTCAGTAAATTTTATTTACTAAAACTAGCCCAGCTGTAGTTTACTGACCCCTGATCTAGCTGATTCCTACTCATCTTGACCCTCCTGGTAGATATTCTCATTGCACTTTGTGCTCCTCCTTCATAGTACTTCTCTCAACTGTAGTCATTTTCTGTTTGTTTGCTTAACATCCATTTAACTCAGTATTTGAGTTCAGCCGGGGGCTGTGCCTTTCTTGCCCTCATAGACCCCAGAGAAGCACACGGAGGAGTTACCATGTCTCTGGGGTGCCTGGATGGCTCAGTCAGTTAAGTGTCCAACTTCAGCTCAGGTCATGATCTCATGGTTTGTGGGTTCAAGCCACGTGTTAGGCTCTGTGCTTATAGTGTGGAGCCTCCTTGGGATTCTCTCTCTGCCCTTCCCCCACTCTCTCTCTCTCAAAATAAATTAAAAAACTTAGAAGAACTAGTGCATCTCCTGTGCTCACCATGCCAGGCACTGCTCTCAATCTCTACATTCATCAATTCACTCAAGTCATCCAGGATTTCCAATGGAGAGACACTGCTTTTCTTTTCTTTAAAAAAAATTTTTTTTTAACATTTATTCACTTTTGAGACAGAAAGAGACAGCACAAGTCGGGGAGGGGCAGAGAGAGAGAGGGAGACACAGAATCTGAAACAGGCTCCAGGCTCTGAGCCATCAGCACAGAGCCCGACATGGGCCTTGAACCCACAAACTATGAGATCATGACCCAAGTGGAAGTCAGACGCTCATCTGGTGCCCATGTTTTCATTTTACAGATAAGGAAGCCAAGGCTAATAACTTGCTTGAAATCACACCATTGGAAGGTAGAGGGTCAAGATTTAGACAGTCTGGCTCCTCTTGCTAAGTTGCTGGCAAAAAACAAATCAAGTGAATTTGAAGTTGAGTTCTTCCTCTGATAGAGAAGGGGCTGCATGAGGTGGGGTTCACCTGAGGGGAAAGATGGAAACCTGGCAGTGTGGCTGTGGGGAAAGCAAGTGGGAGCTGACTGTGGATAGGTAGTGGCTTTGCCCTGTGGTCCAGGTGAGGACAGAGGACTCATATGGGTGTCATTCTACAAGCAGTAGGCTCTTGTTAGGAGCCTACTCCTTCAGGAGCCTACATGCGGCAGCCAGTGAGGGCAGGAGCCAGCTGAGGTCTGGGTTGTGGCACATTGGGGGTTGCCAGTAGGTTGTCTGGGGTCAAAGCAGCATCCTCAAGGCAGTTGGAGACTGGATCAGAATTCCCTGAGGTAAAAGGTTCTGGTTTTGGTGCTTACTAACCTTGTGATGTGGACACATTGCCTAACTAATCTGGGGCTTGATTTTCTTATGTACAACATGAAGGGAGTAAGGCCTATACTGCTGTGTTTTGGTGACAGCAAGAGAAAAATTTATCTGAAGGTGCTGTCAGGTGATGGGAACTCAACAAATTGGCCCTGTTTTCCCTTCTCATAACTTTTTGTTCATGAGGATCCATGAGAGCCAGATCTGGCCCAGGATATTCAAGCCATGCCTTGAGAACTTGCACTTCTTCCTGTCCTACTGTATGCCTGTGCTTCTCTCTTTCTGGCCCCAGCAAGTGTTCTTGGTTTCTACCAGGTAGCACCTAGTATAGACTTCTTCCTGCCTACCATGTGCTCTGGACCAATTTTGATGTTGTACTGAGGTGTGTATGTGGGTGTGTGTCAAGAGGAGTGCACGCCATGTGCCCATTTTATGTGGGAGGAGTGGGCACATTCCCGTATGTGACATGCATATGTATGCATTTGTATATATGTATGTGTCACTCAAATTGCAACCTCCCATTCCTTGCGGTTGAGACAAGTTTCTTTCATGATGCTATTTGTAACTAAAAATAAAAAGGTAACTAAAAATAAAAAGAGCAATGCCCGTCAAGTTTCTGGAGAATAGGGATCATGGTGTATAACAAACCCACAGACCAAACAGATGGCAAAGAACTTAAAAGACAGGTTATATCTGATAAGACCAATTTTTGCGGGGCTATAGGCAAAACAAAGCAAAATCTTTTTTCGTTTTTTTCCCCTTAAGATTCACATAACAAATTGTGCAAGTCCATGGTAGAAGGAAAAGTGTCTTCTTTTTGGGTGAAAAGTCCTAGAAGTTTGGTTGACTGAAAATTCATTACGGATGAAAGACTGCCTTTGACCCCTCCTTTCCTCTTGAGCCCCTCCATCCAAGCCAATATAGTGATGCTGAGGTCATGGGATTCCTGAGACGATGGTTTCCTTCCTAAATCATCTTCCCGTGACAAACCATGAGTCCACAGGTCCAAAGTGATGAAAAGGTTTTCTCTAATGAAAGATTTCCAGATCCTGTGGAGGTCATGAAGTCTCCAAAACAACAGTGTGATCTTTGACTGCATTACTAAAGGTATGTTCTTAGACCTTAGAAGGATGACTGCCCTATTGTAGTCGGCACTGGTCAAGCCGTGTTTGGAAAGTAGTACTCAGTTCTGGGTGCCACAGGTATAGAGTACGTTGTACAATTTGAGTGTATGGGAAGGAGCCAAGGAAATCAAGAGGATTCATGTTGGGACATAATCCTCCATGGGTCTCTTGAGTTTCTGCCCATCTTGCAAACAACAGGCATTGACAAATCATTGGTACATGCTAGAGATAGTTTAGGAGGAAATTTTCTAACTGTGTCTTAGGGTAGAATAAAAAAAACTCCTGAGACCCTTGTTGTAATGTATTTTTGAAAGTCAACGATAGTCATCACTTTCAACGATATTGAAAGTGAACGAAATTCATCAGCTGAGACACATTATTTTGGATCTTTTTGTCTCAGAGTGCTACCTTTTCAACGGGAAATGCTCCTGGAAGCTGGATGTCTTGTCATCAATTCCATGGCTTAAATCAGGACTGCTGGCTTGGAGGCACAGGAAGGAGTGAGGCAAGCATAGGCAGATAGTAGCAATAACTATTCTGTGAACAGGACCCCACACCTTTGCCTCCTCCAGTCTTTATAAAATTAACTTCTCCCTTCTCTCCAGCCCTTCACTCAGATTGGTTTGCCTTCCTATTTTATTATCATCAGCAAATAGTAACGGAGTATGTAATATGTGATATTTGCAGAAGGAATTAATGAAATATAAAATGTAGTCTTTGACTTTTATATAATTTAATTCTTTCATTCATTCCACAAACTATTATTGAGAACCTACACTGTACTAAAATACAAAAGTGAATAAAGCATACGTCTTGCCTTAAAGAATCTACAATTTATTTGGGAAGACAGGATCAATACACAGGAAAAAATGTCAAAAAAACAAGGCAAATGATGAGAAGGTAATGGGATACAAATTCATGAATTCTGCATGTTCAAAGACATAACTGTTCCCCTGGAACCCCAGAGAGAATCACATGCTTGTTACCCCCTTCCCTTGCAGTAAAGGAAGAAAGAAAGCCTCATGGGCTGGGGGAGGAAGGGCAGCTTTCTGGGGAGGGGTCAAAGAGCATGTTGCTGGAGTAGCTTTGGAATGGGAAGGCAACTGATGAGAGAGGGTTTTAATAAATATTACTACAAACTATGCTTTGGGAGACCTTTTCATGTCCTTTGAGAGATGTAACTAGGGAATGAAATTCCTTTTTAATTACTTTGGTCAGTTGAAATTTTCCTTTGTGAAATCAACCCCATTCTGAGACAGAACCTTTTGGTTACAAGTAACTCAGGTAATGCTGATAAAGGATTGCCATGGAAGACCTCACGGTAGAAATGAACTGGAGCTTGATTTCCAAGGAGGGTGGGAGAAGGCAGGCAGACAGAGGGTAGAGGGAAGGCATCATATGGTGGAGGGCTAGGGGATGGAAAACTGGTGAATGTGCTGGGGAGGACAAGTTGAGGGTATCTCCAGGGGCCAGTGGAAAGGCCAAGGTAAGGGAAAATTTAGAGGTGCCAGCCCGGGCCATCAGCCTCTCTGGGAACGGTCTTTCATTCACCAAGACTTTCTCCTGTATTTGCTATAATTTGTTGCCTATCGACAATCAGAGTCCGTCCAGGGCATGCAGCGAGGGTGTGCCCTTCCTGTCTCCCCAACAGTGTTATCCCTTCCGACTGAAATCCTACTGCTCGCTCTCTCCCCAAGTTTCCCCAACTGTGATCCTGGCTATAAGAATGCTTGTACCCTGTTCTCACTCATATGAGGCTTCAGGTCTCACATCTAGGGCTATTTCCTAGGTGGGAAAGACAGAACTGCAGCCACATAAATGAATAAAATATTTATGAAGGACCTGAGAGGCTAGTTTAATCACATACATCTCTTTCCTCTTGTGTATTAATTAATCCTGATAAATCCCCCTACCTCATTTTTTCCCCCTGCTGCATCCAAATTGCTCAAAAAGGCAAGTTTGTGGAAGACAGGCTGAGGGGGTGGTTCAGGATCATCTTCAAAGAATAAGCCCTAAATACTTGAGATGGAGTAATGAGTGTAGCAGATCAATCATCAGAGAATACAATTTTGTTGACTTCATGAGAAACATCCATTTTTCTGGACTTGGAAACTGCCCTGAACTCACTCTGGCCTCTGTGACCTCCTCTGTTATTACACAGCCCAGCAGGATGGGTCAGGTTGGAATCTGTCAAAATGAAACCAGAAGTTGGACCATCAGTACCTTCTAAGTCATAACCAAATTGTCTGGGTATTTTATGCCAGGGGATGAGGAAAAAATGGGAAGAGATGTCAGGAATTATGACCCCCTTTCAAAGCTCTGGCAATTCCAATAAATCCTCTTCTGTGGTTAAACAATGAGTTTTACTCTGAAGATGAAGAAAACCAACACCATCACCATCTATCCTCCATGGGGATGGGCTGCTGCAGATGAATGAATCCTAAAGGACTTTCCTTCTGTATTTTCTTCTCCTTTACATTCACCAAATCTCCCATAATTTACAGAGTAGCTTTTGATTTGGTTTTCTTACTCTTATTCAGCTTTTCTATAATGAATAAGATTCAACAATATTCAAAATGGAACATAATTTCTGACATCCATTTCCAGGAAAAAAAGACCTGATTTAGGAGGCACTGTCTTAGTCTGTTTGGGCGGCTATGACAAAATTCCATAGACTGGGTAGCTTATAAACAACAGAAATTTGCTTCTTCCAGTTCTGGGGACTGGGAAGTCCAAGATCAAAGTACCAGAGTGGCCTCATTTAGTAAAAGGCCTCTTCCTGGTTCACAGCTGCCTCCTTCCTGTGTCCTCACATGGTGGATGGGGCTGGGTATTTCTTTGGAGTCTCCATTAAGGCACTAATCCCACTGATGAATATTCCACCCTCATGACTTAAGAACCTTCCAAAGGCCCCATCTCCTAATATCATCATCTTTGGGGGTTAGGATTTCAACATGAATTTTGGGGGGAAGCAACATTCAGAGCATAGAAGGCAAATAAGAGTGCTGGGAAGACCTTGAGGGAGACAGTAACATCATCCCTAACTTCAGAGTTGCACAAGCTATGCTAAAAGAGATCTGGGGTTTGGGAAAGTCTAGTGTGCACGATAAAGGACATCTATTTCAGTATACGCATGGGTACGTGATAGGAGAAGCAGCAGAAGAGAGAAGCCGACACCAGAGCACAGAAGACATTTTATGCCAGTAAATCTCAAGCTAGGTCTGCTCATGCAAATCTCCTGACTTAAAAAATACCATTGTCAAGTCCTATTTCAGACTGATGTATTTTTAATAATTTATGTCTTAGAGTGAATTAATTCAATTAGATTGCTTTCCCTCTAAACTTTAGTTGAGACAACTGAATAAATAGAAGTTTTGTTTGGGGGAGTTAATTAACCTTGAAGCATGGATTAATTAATTAATTAAGCAATCATCTATGTGTTGTCTTTCCAGGCACTGTGCAAGAATGAGGAGATAGGGAAGTACTTGCCCCATACTTTGGAGAGCTTACCCACCAGCAGAGAATATATGCAAATAAAGTAAAACCTTGGTTTGCAAGCATAATTCGTTCCAGAAACATGCTTGTAATCCAAAGCACTTGTATGTCAAAGAGAATTTCCCCACAAGAAATAATGGAAACTCAGATGATTCATTCCAAACCCAAAACTATTCATATATAAGTGATTATAATACTGTAATATAATATAATAAAGAAAATACAAAATATAAAGAAAAATAAATTAACCTTCACTTACCTTTGAAAACCTTTGTGGCTGGTGTGAGGGAGGTGAGAGGGAGAGGGGGGCTATTGTGTAGGACGACTTTCACTATCACTAATGGAATCACTGCTGTCTCTTGGCTCAATGGAATCTTTTTCTGCATGGGAGTCATTGTATACACTTGCACGGATGTTGACTATGGTACAGTATTAATAAACTCTTGTCATATACTGTATTTAATGCAACTGGCAACAAGACAGCAGAGGAAAGGGTCTATATCTGCAGGTAGCCTGACCTAGAATGAAGCAAAACATTCCTAAGCTTACTCTTGCATGGAAAAGCAAAGGACTGTCCATAGGTGCTTTGAAGTGACAAAAAATACACTAGTGCCAGTCGTGGTCAACTTCCAGTGTTCTGGAAAATCACTCATGTTTGCCAGACACCATGGCCTGAGACAGAGCATCCAAGTATGGGAGACAATCACCCACAATCCCGAAGCAAGAGAGAGAAAAAGAGAGGGGGAGAGAGAGAGAGAGAACCATTGGCTCAGTTGTGATCATGTAATGTTGGTGTCACGTACTACTTGTATTGCAAGACATCACTTGTTTATTAAGTTAAAGTTTATTAGAACTTTTTGCTCATCTTGTGGAACATTCACAGAACAATTTTCTCACAATCCAAGGTTTTACTGTAAACAGATATTTTGCGATACTGCTCTTGTCTCAAACAAAGTTTTCTACTCAGAGGGATCTTGGTTTCTTCCAGCACATTATGTCTCATGTTCCTATCTTTGGCGCTTACAGAGGCTGGAGGGGGCCTGGAAGTATTCTGGAAGGGTGTTTCTTTTTTAACGGTTTCTCCTAACAGCTGACATGGGCTCGTCAGGTGCATTTGAAGGGCTGAAGTAGAGTGGTACTAATTGCCACATGGACAACGTTTTTTTTTGTTGTTTGTTTGTTTGTTTTTTAATTTTTATTTGCAGAGCAGGGGGGGGATGCATTCTGTATTAGGAAAGGAAATAAGGTGGAAACCAAAGACATTTAGATTCATATAAAAATGGTGGCATTATTGATGCTTTTCTTTTGCTTCATCAAGTAAATGGAATGACAAGGTACCGATGTGATCTGATTACTTGAATTTGCTGCTTACAGGCAAGGCAAGGAAAACTCTTATTATTTCAATTACCATTGGAAATATTTCAAGAATATGTTCATCTGCTTTTCTGCCTTGGTGATGGGGTGTAGTGGATATAATGGAATATTTGTTTTTCTGAACTGCCACAGCCTCTCATTTTGATGTTTTAATCACATATCTCCTTGTGTTATATTATGATTATATCACTATGAATATTACCTCCTTGGAATGGTCTGAATGTTTGTGTCCTCCCCAAATTCACATGTTGCAATCCCGATTCCCAAGGTAGTGGTATTAGGAAGTGATTTGGGTGTGACTAGGCCTTGAGGCCAGAGCCTGCAGGATTTGGATCAGTGCCTTTATAAGAGACCCCAGATAGCAGCTCTCTCCCACAATTCCAGGGCATAAGAAAGCACTGTCTGTGTACCAGAAACCAGGCTCTCACTAGTCTCTGAATCTGTTGCTGCCTTGATCTTGGACTTCCCAGTCTCCAGAACTGTGAGAAGTAAATGTCTCCTGTTTATCAGCCATCCAGTTTATGGTATTTTTGTTACAGAAGCCTGAATAAAACTAGACACTAATCAAAGAGCCCATGGATTCCTAGGGAGGCAGAACATATTCCCTATATCTTGAGTTTGCCTACAAAGCCAAGCTCACTGGCTTGGGCATTAGCAGTGACCCATGAAGAGCTGTGAATGGGACTGGACTGACCAAGGAGCACCAGTCCTTTGGTTGATGTTACGGTCTGAATGTTTGTGTGCTGCCCCTGCCCCCGGGCAAATTCATATTGAAATCTTAACCCCTGAAGGAAGGTGTGGCCTTTGAAGGTGACTAGGTCTAAGGTGGAGCCCTCATGAATGGGATTAATACTCTTAAGAAAGAGGTCCCATAGAGCTCCCAGCTCCTTCCACCATAGTGGGATGCAACGAGCCTGAGACTCTGAGGGCAGGCCTTGCCTGACATTTTGGCATCATGATCCTGGACCTCCAGCCTCCAGAAGTGTGAGAAATAAATTTCTGCTGCTCATGAGCCCCTCAGTCTAGTATTTTGTTATAGCAGTCTGGACAGACTAAGAGAGCTGTTTTAGTTTCCTGACGAGTAAGGTGCTGTGGATGCTTGCCTGGTAAGGGATGGTGATCTGTGAAAGAGGGTGGATGTAATGCATTAAGAATAGAAATGACAGAACATGAAAAACAGAAGTTCTTGTCAAGGCTTAGGGCAAGCCTGTTGAAACTAAATTTAGTAATTGATTAAATGTGTGTTTTTCTCTCATTGAATCCTAGTCTCTGAAATCTGAGGAGAAAAGACCATCTGAGGGCTCCTTAATTTGATGGACGCGTATTGGCGACCTTTGGAGACCAGTCCTCCTGCAGTTATGACCCACCTGGGAGGCCCACTTCCTGCCTGGACAAAGCCCACCTGCTTCAGCCTTTCTCTGCCTGATGAGCACCGATGCTGGCAAAGGTTGGATTTCACAGCTAAGTCTAGACTTTGGAATGTGTAGAGAGGAAGGTTTCTTGTGGAAGAAAGGGTTTTTGTTTGTTTGTTTGTTTGTTTTTGTTTTAACGTAAACTCGGTATTTAAGTTAAGCATTCTTTTTCTGTGCAAGGGAGACAGGACTCATGTAGCTGACATCCACAAATGTAATGATTGTATCACTAATTCATGCCAGAGGCCACTCCGTGCAGAGCACAGGAAGTGTAAGCTTATGTGTGGACTCCTGTGCACACACACTCAATGCACGTACATTTCTCTCTAAGATGAGAATGGGTGGTTTATCTGTGGGGCATAGACGAGAGTCACTCTGTGGTCTGGCCTTCACTGATCTGTTTGTCTTTCCTTGAAGGAAAGCTTTAGCTGTTCAATTTAGTTTTGTTCACTTGAGATGTTGTGTTCAAATTTTGCCTGTATGCCCAGAGGCTAGAAGGCCATGGAAAATGCGTGTGTCTAACTGAACCCAAAAGCACGATCACATCAACTTAGACATGGACACATAGGGACCATCTTTTACTCCAAAAAGCAGCTTAGGGTGGAAAAGAAAGCCCTTTCCACCCTTGAAAGGATGAAAAAGAAAAAAAAATGTTTAGTAGTGAAAATTCATAAAACAAAATTTTATATCCAAAAACATAACAAAATTTCCAGCAGGATACCAAGAGCAAATTTGCTTTGCAATAGTTTCATTTCAAATGATTGCGTGTCCCTTACAAAGTTGCCTGCTCATTTCAGTTTTTGTTAAACCAAGAATATGGTTTATCCCCATATGATTTAAGTGATATTGATTGGAACTTTCAGTTGCATTGAATGACAATGTATTGTGGGAAAAGGAGAGAGGGCTTCAAGAGAATTTGTTGGCAACACTCAAAAGGGTTAGCTTTTCTCTCCCAACAGCAGTGCTTAAAGAACAACCTTCCAGATTAATAAAAAAAGATTAGTTCTCTCCTAAAATATTTCAAATAGTTTATAGTTTATGAGAATACAGATTACTCTGCAAAGAGATGGTCTAAGATTAGAGTTCAGAGAAAGAAAAGCTAAAATATAAAAGAAAAATAGGTTTGAGGTTTCATAATGTAGGAAATATGGGAAAGATTAAATCCAGTTTTTGAAAGGTCAAGCAAATCAACATAATTAGCATACAAAAGCAACGAGTGATAAAATATCTTATGTTTTATGGGTTTGGTACAGTGCCCAGCAAACTAAATGTGCTTAATAAATTTTAAATGGTATCAACAATATTCCCTTGTTGTTGATAGAGAGTTCATGTCCTCACTTTGGGAGGCTTTATTAACCCTTTAGATATGGTTACTTCATTGAGTAAAGAGGGGAGAGGGTTCCCAGGACCACAGCAGTCGTGGAAATGATGCTTCTCCCCATCATGAACAGATGTCTCATGTCTCATTGGGATAATCGATTCTAATATTATTAAGCACAAGCCTAATAAATCTGCCCTTGTATTTTTCTGATACAAATACAATATACCTACCACTGCTCAATATCTTTCATATGTGAGGTAATAAAACTGATCCAATATGAAATCTTGTACTTTACATGTAAATTGGATTGCTATGGGCCATTAGACTCTTTACATAAACAATATATTTTGTTTAAAAGAAAACTGTGCTCAGTTTCACATTCTGAAAGTTCATAATGTGTAAAACCACATTAGCAGAGTAAATGGTGTTGGGAAGGACTCTGGCCTGGCCAACAGAGGCATAAAAGAGAAGGGGGACTTAACTTCCGGTGAAGCAACTTTTCTCTCCTGGGTGGTATTAACAAGATGGCTGCCAACAGGTGAAGGCTCACTAATGTCAGATGTAATTAAAAACCTTAATTCCAGAATCCTGCTCTAAAGCATTCACAGTATACCATGTCCAGGTGCTGAGGTAGAGAAGTTAACCAAAGCAGCAAATTATTTGTCTCTTTAAGAAGACAGCCATTGCTGCACAGAAAGGTGATGACATTTTGAGGCCAAGTCTGGCAATATAATATGATGTCACAGTATCCATTTTTGATATTAGATAATGGCCTTCATTCTGATAGGTCGGTATCTCATTTCTTGGCTTATTTATCTCTATTATGTACAAAATCTGCAAACCAGAACTCGCAGACAAACCTTACCCAAGTGCACTGCGATATTTACATCTTGGCCTCCTTTGCAACACTGATCCTTGTGCTCTGCCACAGCTGTCAGAGTAATGGCTTTTTTCCCTTTTTATCTGGGTTGGCTTTATTCCCAGATTCCAAATGAAAGAGACAGCATTTTACTTGACCACCCCATTCCAACCGTTAAATACTGTGCCTTCAGGCTCTGATGCTCTAATGGTCGATTAAAGTTGATAACAGTCTGTCCAATTTCCATTTTTTAACATTCAGCCTGCTGAAATTGTAATATTGTGAAAATCTGAAGTCTACAGGACCTGCCTGAGAATCTGTCTGGATGTCAACACATAATAATAAACAAGGGGTTGGTGGGGGGGGAAAGGAATGCCAACAGGCCTCGGCATTTGCAGAATTTGGGTTAACCAGATAGCCTGGCCAGTTTGTGTAGAGTAGAAGTGGATGATAGATCCACCAGTCTCTCAAACAGGATACAGAGTAAAGCCACTCATGGGGTAGTTTATGAATGCAGAGGGCAAACATCCTCAGGAATTCTTGAAGCCACTGAGTAGCATATACTTTTCGTTCCTAGCTGCCTGACCAAGTGCTCTGCCCTTCTTGGTCTTATTAAAAGCCTTCCTTAACTTGTTTGGCAGACCCATCACTCACAGCTACTGGACTTCGTTGTTAGGGCTGAAGGGTCACAAAGGTACAAATCTAATTGAAGTATTTTCAGAAATCTGATTTCTCAAGGGATCAGAATAAAATAGTTTGAAATAATCTCTTTTTCAAACCAACAGTGGTCTTTCTTGAGCCTTACAAAAACAGAACTAAAACCAAGAATTCTGAGATGGATTTGTAGACCAGTAGAATTCTGAGATAAGTAGCTTGATACCACTCTTCTCAGTGATGGGAAAAAAAATAACGTTACCATGAGACTTTTTCCCCTGTATTTGTGATATGCAGAATCTATTCAATTACTTTCATTGGACTAGTCAGCTTGCCTTTCTTAGCCATGTTTGGATTCTTTTCTGGATGTGAATGATCTCCCGGAGTTCTCATCTCTGGCAGGCTGGTCTTATTTTTTCCAATCGAATCCTCAGTTCTAGGATGCTTTTTTCATGTTGGTGAAGCAGTGCCCATTTTCAGAGTCTTTGCTGCAAAAGTAAGTGCAGATGAGTCCTTCAGACTCTGAGAAATTTATCACTGTCAATAAATATGACATTTCTGGGAATGTGGTTTCAATCTCCTTTTTCCTAGGCAGGCTGAAATGAAGACCGGAAAACTTGAAGGGTCAAATATTTAGTTCTCCATGTTATTACCACATCATAGAACCAATGCTTCCTTTTTTAGACAAATAATCTTTTTGTCTAAAAATATGGATATTAATGCTTAAAAAAAAGGATTCACTCTTAACGCTCTCCAACAATATGAACACTAACTCTTGTCTACTTTATCTCTGTCACGGGGGTCTTCTCTTTAAGGGAAGGGAGTATTTGTCATTTTCTCATAGGCAATGACATAAAAGAAGAACATGTAGAAATTTAACATAAAAATTTGATGTGATTCCAGAATTATTTTTCTCCTGTTTTTTTCCTTTCTTTTTTTGACATGGTGGCATAAAGTCTTCCTCATAGCACATATGCAATGATGATGTTTATCTTTATTCTTTTTCTTCATATTACTGAAGGTGTGGGTGCTTAATGTTTATTGCTGAAATGCTTTTGGATTCTGGGAAGCCCATACTTCAGACAATGTGTGTGAATTAAAGGGGAGAGAAATACTCCATCTTCCAGGACTGTCTTCATTTCCCAGAATTAGCTATTGATGTTTGTCTGGTAGAAGCTTTCGGTCACAAACTTTCTGCCTCAGAAATCCATTTCTATTTACATGTTTGCCCTAGTCTCATCAGTTTTCTTCTACCTTTCCTGAAACCTATGAAAAATCCTTGTGTGTTAGATGATGATGATGATGATGATGATGATGATGATGATGATGATGGCGGCAGTGGTAGCAACTAACACTTAAAATAGCGATGTTATCATGTGTTAGTTTTCTAAGTGCTTTCAAGGGTTAACTTATTTAATCCTTATGACAATGTTGTGAGGTAGGTAACCATTATCCTCCTCATTAAACATAAAAAAACTGAGGAATGGATCAGTTACATAACTTACCAAGATCACAGAGCTAGTAAGTGGTCACATGAGAGATGAACCCAGGAAGTATGACTTGAGAGTCTTCTGCTTAATTTGTCCTATGGGTGAATATATTAGTTTGCTTAGGCTGCTGTAACAAAATAGACAGCCTGGGTGGCTTACACAACAGAAATTAATTTTTTTTTAAATTTTTTGTAACATTTATTTATTTTTGAGACAGAGAGAGACAGAGCATGAACGGGGGAGGGGCAGAGAGAGAGGGAGACACAGAACCGGAAGCAGGCTCCAGGCTCTGAGCCATCAGCCCAGAGCCTGACGCGGGGCTCGAACTCACGGACTGCGAGATCGTGACCTGAGCTGAAGTCGGACGCTCAACCGACTGAGCCACCCAGGCGCCCCAGAAATTAATTTTTTAAGCTAGGGTTCCAGGATTCAGGTGTGAGCACATTTGGTTTCTTCTGAGACCTCTCTCCTTATCTTGTGGACTGCTGCCTTCTTGGTGTCCTCACATGGCCTGTCCTCCATGCATGTGCACCTGGTATCTCATTCTCATTGTGTGTCCAAATTTTCTCCTCTCATAGTGAAGCCAGTTAGATTGGATTAGGGCCCACCCAGATGACCTTTTCTTTTTAGCTTAATCACCTCTTTAAAGGCCCTACTTCCAAATCAGGCAATAATAGTGAAGTTCTAAAGATCTCTTTTTCCTGGCCTTTGAGTCTTCCTCCTTGCTTCATCATCAGGTATCTCTTTTTCCCTCTCTACCTGGCATTTTATTTTGCTTGCATGCCCAGACGCTCTGCCCAAAGAGGCTCCTACCCTGCAGACTTAGTCCCACCTGAAAACCATGCTAAGTCTTCATTAAGAATCTGTTTCCATTGTCTGTGATGTCTGGAATGAGGTGTTGCCTAGAGCCTGCTGTTGGTATTGCCAAGGAAAGTTTGGGTCTTCTGTGTGCCTCTGACTTGCAGCATGTCTCCAGTTTTCGCTGGTCATGCTCAGTTGTGAGGTCTTAATCCTCAGTTTTCTGATTATCCCTCCACATTCATTATAAGATGTGAGCCCTAGCTTCAGGGTTAACTTTGTATACTGCTACTTTAAAAAGTTCAAAACCCCTTGGTCCATATCCATCTCTGAAGAGTCTTCCAAAGCTCTTTGAGGTGGTACTTGATAATGCGAAGTGAGTGGGAAAGAATGTTACAATAGAAGGTTGGAAGAAAATAGAAAATAATTAGAATAATAATTGGGAGAAAGCAAAAAAATAGTCTTTTATACATATAATGTGTTTTATGGATTGTATAATTTATAGGAAAGTGCTTGAAAAGCTTTCAGTGCTCTCCAGTGGGAGGTGGCATTATTATTATAATTGTTGTATTTGTTTTATTACTCTTACCTCACAATTCTGGTTTCTGTCAAAGTTGAACATAGAAACAAATCAGTAGGTGGATTGGAAATCTGGAAGGCTGGGGTGCTGTTGAACCACTGTGAATGGGAAGCTGTCTTCTTGGGGCCTCTGCCTGTCCAGTGAACATCCAAGAGCACGGGAACATTAAGTCCAGCTTCCTAGAGGAGCAATTGGAAGTCGAAGTTAAAGGCCTGTCTGTGCTGTAAATAGGAGAGGGGAAGGGCCAATTCCCAAATCAAGGCCGTGCAAGATTAGGTCAAACTGCAGGGAAAAAATACAGGCCACCAAAACACAGCACAATTCCAACCTGGCAAAGGAGTTAGAATCAGAAACACTCTTGCAAATATAGCAGAGAAAGAGGCGAGGCTAGAGAAAAAATAGGCCAAGTAATAAGTGCGAAAGGGGATTGGAGCTAGTAATGACTCAAAAACGGCTGAGCTGCCAAACCTATTTAAAAATCCTCTTAAAAACAGAAGCAGAGAAGAAAAGGAACATGGACATGAGTGGCACAGGGATGACCTTGAAGAATAATTAAACCAAAACCAAGCAAGGGGCTATTTTGCAGCTCAGAACATAGAAAAACCGGTGTGAGATGGCAGGATTCCGAAGGCATTAAGGGAGCCTGTGCTCCTAAGCTAATTAGTTCACACACTTACAGTTATTTTGGGGGAAAGTAATAGGGGTCTAAAGATGCTAAGAAGAGAAGCGAATATGAAAGGTGGTTTCAATCTTAAACCAAGACAGAAGTGTTATGGAAATGTAGTTCAATACAGCTGATGTCAACATGCAATGGGGGCTTTGAAGGAGGGACCCCAGTATCCAGAGGGTAATGGGATCATTGGCAAGAACCATGATTGATTTTTTTCAGGAACAAAGCAGGCTCAACAATTGATTTTTTTGTGTGTGCACGGGAATTGGCCTAATTTTAAAAGATAGCATAAATCTCTGAACTTTACTCATATGTTTGGCACCAGGGATCACATCATTTATTTCAAACCTGGGGTAGGTTGGCTGTCTGGGTCCTTGCCACCTGGATTGAGAGTGGCCAGAAGACCAAGGCGAAGGAGGAGGCAGATGGTGGTTCACCCAGCTCATAGTTGGGTGGGGAGTAAATCATTCAAGTTAATGAAGCCTTTAGGTGATTCTCAATTGGAGGACTCTCATAATTCCCTCAGAATGTGGAGTCCTACACAATGAGATTTGAAAATTGTGAGACGAGGTTTGGCTGAGGGCAAAACTGGATACAGTCTTAGTAATATAACTCAGTTTAAAAAGATTCTTGCCTTGGATGGATGATGAGACTACATGAATTCTCATGTTCCTTACATTTTTGGTATTTTATAATTTTAAGAGTAGTGGTAATTTTTGGACAATGGAAGGAAGGTCAAGTTGGAGGTGAAGTTGGAATCCTAAGGAAAGAGGAGTTATCCCCAGGTGGGGATAGGTGGTCACAGGTGGTCACAGACCCTTTGATGCCCATCTTTATCCATGCTTTGCTTCATTCTAACACTGGATATGCTGTTTCTGTTGCCCCAGAAACAGCCATCTCTAAAATTTGTACTTTTCATCCCATAACCTATAACTCTTCTGATTACTGAGTACCCCCACTGTTATTCCTAATTTGAGCCTGAGTATATTTTGGGTAGAGTTTGCACTGTGAAAATGCTGAGTAGGCAACATGTTAAGGATATAGAAATCAAGAGGCATACATAATCTAGTACTTTTATGGCTTAATTCAGGAATTCTTGTGGACAAAGATACATAAGTCTATATGATTCTGAATTGGTAGAATGAAAAAACAATCAACTTTGATAAAAGTGAGGGGCAGCTAATAGATCATATAGAAGGTCCTGGGTCCTGGTCCTCCTGAAAGCCCTCTCTTTATATGATTTAATTGCTCTTGAAGTCCCTAATGCAGGGTCTTCTCCCCTTTATAGAGGAGACTATTGAAACACAAGTCAAGGGACTTCCGGTTTTAGCTTCTACATGTAAAGAGCTTGGAAGTAATCACTTCCATCTTTACAACAAGAAATAAAGCTGAAAAAACTGAAAATCTATGACTTTTCTTGGATCATTAAAGAATGATGTGGAGCAACCATCACTTCAAAATCTTGAGTGACTATTGAATACAGAAAAAAAAAATCACACTGAAATATGCTTACCTGGAACAAAGGTAAAATAAAATTCTTTATATTTATTATCATTAAATGACCTAAAAGATAACGTTTGAGTAACAATAATAATAATCTATTTGTGTGACTGTGCAATGGTATGATTTGGCTTATGGATAAAAACATTCTCATGAGGGACAGGGAGGAGTATTTGGGATGTTATAAGGCACTTTTACTAGATGTGAAGCAGTATACTGTTCTTTGAAGGTGGGCCTAGATTAATTTAAAATGTGTATATCAAATTCTAGGACAAAAATTAAATTTTTTAAAAAGAAGAGTAGTTGATATGCTAAGAGAGGAGAGAAAATGGATTCATGTAAAATGCTCTTTTAAAGCCAGAGAAAGCACAAAAAGATGTGAAAAAGACACAAAGAACTAGTGCAATGAATAGAAACAGATACAAGTATAATAGATATTAACCAAACTATATCAAGAATCACTTTAGTGTAAATGGTCTAATTATACTAATTAAAAGGCAGAAACTGCTGAGTGAGTAAAAAAACAAGATCTGACTGTATTTGTCTACAAGAGGGCTGCTTTAAATGCAGTGACTCAGATAGGTTAACAGCAAAGGGATGGAGAAAGATAAGCCATGCTAACATTAATCAAAAGCTAGCTGGACTAACTGTATTAATCTCAGACAAAGCAGACTTCAGAACAAGCAAAGTTATTAGGAACAAAAAGGTGCATTATATAATGATAAAGGGGTCAATTCTTCAAGAAGACATAACAATCCTTAATGTATATGCAACTAACCAAAAGTGCCAAAATACACAAGGCAAAGCTGACAGAATTCAAGGAGAAATGGAAAAATCTGTTACTATGGTTGAAGACTTTAAATACCCCTCTTTCAGTAATTGATAGATAAAGCAGGCTGGAAATCAGTTAAGATATAATCAACCTGAATAGCACTATCAATCAGCTTGACCTAATTGGCGTTTATAGAATATTCTATCCAATAATGACAGAATACATATTTTCTCAAACTTACACAGATCACTCACCAAAATAGACTACATTCTGGGACATAAAACACATATTAGCAAAATTAAAATAATATAAATCATACTAAGTATATTCTCAGACAATAATGAAATTAAATTGGAAGTCCATAACAAAAAGATAACAGGAAAATACTCAAATATTTGGAAATTAAATAAAAACACTTTTAAGTAACATATGAATGGAAGAAAAAAGTCTTAAGAGAAATTAAAAATTATTTTGAAACAAATGAAAATAAAATTAACCAAAATTTGTGGAATGCAGTGAAGGCAGTGCTTAGAGGTAAATTTATAGCTTTAAATGCATATAATAGAAAATAAGAAAGATCTTCAATCAATAATCTAAGCTTCCACCTTAGAAATTAGAGAAAGAAGAGCAATTTAAGCTTAAGACAAGCATAAAAAAGAAATAATAAAAATTAGAGCCGATGCCAATGAAATTGCAGAGAAAAATCAATGAATCAAAAATTGGTTCTTTGAAAATATTAATAAAACTGATAAACTTCTAGTCAGGCTAACCAGGAAAAAAGGAAAGATGCAAAATTTCCAAAATCAGAAAGAAGAGACAGGGAAATTTCATTTATGAGTTCATGGGTATTAAAAGGATAATAAGGCATACCATGTGTAGCTCTATGCTCACAACATTGATAACTTAGATTAAATGGTTCAATTCCTTAAAAGATACAAACTGCCAAACTCTTAGAAGGATAAATAGATTATATGAATAGCTTTATCTATATTAAGAAATTAAATCAATAATAACCTTGCAAAAAAAAAAAAGTACTAGTTCCAGATGGTTTCACTGGTAGATTATACCATGCATTTAAGGAAGAAATGATACTACTTTTGAACAATCTCTTCCAGAAAAATAGAAAGAACCCTTCTTGCCTCATTTTATGATGCCAGCATTAACCTGATAACAAAACCAGATAAAGACATTGCAAGAAATCTATATCAACATAGAAGCAAAAGTACTCAACAAAATATTAGTTAATTGACTCCAACATTGTATGAAAAAAATTATATATCACAAGCAAATAATATTTATTTCAGGTATACAAGGCTCACTAGCCTTAGAAAATCAATCACTGTAATCTGCTACATTAATAGGTAAAGAAGAAAATCATGTAATACTATCAACTGGTACAGAAAAAGCTTCTGACAAAGGCCAATACCAATTCATGATAAAACTCTCAACAAACTTGGATTAGAGGGGAATTTCTATAATTTGGCAAAGAACATTAACAAAAATCCTAAAATTAACATATTTAATGGTGAGAAAATTTCCCCCAAAGATTGGAGCAAGTCAAAGATGATCTCTCTCACCATTCCTATTCAACATTATTTGGAGTCTCAAGTAATGCAATATGACAAGAAAAGGAAATAGAGTGATAAAGACTGGGCAGGAAGAAATAAAACCGTCTTTGTTTACAGAGGCCATGATTGTCTATGTAGAAGTCCCAAAGAATTGAAAAACAAATAAATAAACAAACTCTTCTAGAACTAATAAGTGAGTATAGCAAGGTCATAGGACACAAGGTTAATACACAAAAGTCAAATGTTTTCTTATATACCAATAGCGAACAATGGAAATTTGGAAGAAAAATATCATTTCCAATAACACCCCAAAATGAAATGTTAAGTATGAATCTTTTCACAAAAACTTGTTTGTTTGTTTGTTTGTTTCTTTGTTTAGAATGCAAGCAGGGGGATGCAGAAAGAGGGAGAAAAAGAGAGAATCCCAGGCAGGCTCCATGCTGTCACTGCAGAGCCCAATGTGGGACTCGAACTCACAAATTGTGAGATCATGACCTGAACTGAAACCAAGAATCAGATGCTTAACTGACTGAGCCACCCAGGTGCCCCTTAAGTATATATCTAATAAGATATGTACAAGAACCATATGTAGAAAACTATAAAATTGATTAAAGAAATACAAGAAAATCAATAAATGGAAAGATATTCCCGTGTTCATGAGTTGGAAATATGTTATGAGATATATTAAGAAGAGGTCTGGGACCAAAGACTCTGTTTTCAGATCATCAAACCAAAAGAGAACTTGAATTTGAGGAACTAGATTTTGATGTCTTCTTAAGAAGAACAATTAAAAAAAAATAGTCAAATTGATTAATTTTCTAATTTGTTTATTTTTGGTTTTAGAAGGCAATGCATGCTCAGAGTGATAAATTCAAATGTTACGAAAGATTCAGAAAAGTAAGTTTTTCTTTATTCCAAGAGCAATTACAGTTATCAATTTACGGTATGATTTTCCAGAAATACTCTAATCATACACTATCTTTCAGAAGGTAAATAGCTCCAGATGTAAAGGAGAATGTTAACTGTTCCATCTGTGAAATCTTCATAAACCATACATTTGTGGAGACTTTTTCTTTCTAGTTTGCATATTTTTTTACAATGAATACTAATATAGTGAATTAGTAGATAATAATTATATAGTTAATGTAAAATTTCTGGCTTCTACTACCTTCTATTCCTTTTGGGAAAATAATTCAAAAATAGGGTCAGAGTTGTGTGATATTTTCTGGTTTTTTTTAAGCATGCATTGTGTATGAGTATGTATGTAGAATTTGTAAAAAAGAAAAGATCTAGAAAAAATGAAGGCAGGAGAGAAGAAAAGACTTCCTCTTCCTGTGTGTCTCTAAGTCCTCCAGGACTGCTTAGGAGTGGACAAAGGGGTGTTCCCAGGTCATAAGATCTTTCCTGTGGACATCACTATTCTGGAAATGCTTTAGAAGCAACAAAGCCTGAAGTTGAAGCAGGCCTTTAAATCCTGGGACTACGGTTTAGAGGTATGAGCCTATGTAACTTTCCAGCTTCTGACTGCGGATAGGGAAGCTCTGTGTCTTTAAAAAGATCTCCCTGCCTCCCCATTTTGAGCCCCTTCACCTTCTTCATTAGCAAAGTCAGTGCGAAGTGAGAAGGGAAATGTGCACCAACACATTCTTGTACTCATTATTATCACCATCAATACCTGGCCCTGATTAAAACCAATTCTGCCTTCTTATTTTCCATGTTTTGAATTTCTTCACAAATCATCACAGACATATCACCCTTTGGAAGGCAAATTGCATTCCATTTTAATGAACTTAAACAATTTGTTCAAGGATCAGGAGTTTGATATGCAAAAGTGAACACTTTGATGACACTGGTGCATGACAGTGGTCTTGACCAATAGCACATATGAAGACTTTTCTTCTGGGGGTTCCATTTGCTCTGAGATTGAAGCTAATAGGAATCTTATCTCTGAGTTATAGTGTAGGCCTTAGGGTGGGGCCCTTGGGTACAGTGCCCCAGGGTCAGGTTAGGGCTGAAACTAGGATTTGGAGAAGGAGATGGGGACATGAAGAATTGAAGAAGAACTTAAAATTTAGGAAGGGAGGCAGAACATGTGAATAACCTTAAAAGCATTATTTTAGGCAAAATCAAGTAGTGCATCAGTATCACGGAGTGCCTCAAATAGTGCAGGCACCTGTGTCATATAGACAGAAGCAATGTGGATGTGGTTGGAAGACACCACACTTGTGCAAAGTGTCTAGGAGAACCTTTCAACTGTGATTGGCAGGCTGTCTTCAACTCACCATCTGTAGGTTTCACATAGCAAGGTCACATTCCCAAGTGCTTTGCTTTTGGAATCCAGCCAGATGCGGCCACTAGCTTTGTTCAGAATTTACTGGATAGCCTTCTGAGATCCTTTGGCTTAGTGACATTTCCCTGTAACATGGCACGCGATGTCTGTATGGTCATGTGCAGCCCACTGACATGAACTCCAGGGGGAGTCTGGTCGTTCTGGTGTTTACCCCTTAATGGGTTGAAAAACAGCATGTCTCTCTTCCTGGACAATACTGGTTCTCATATTTCCAGTGCTCTTGTCTTGGTGAAGATAATGTAATTGTTATTTTTGGTTCTCATCATTTCTTAGTGGAGTCATTGCTGTGTTTTTAATGCCCTGCAAAGAACACCTTGGGTTGCTCTGAAAAAGCATTAACAGAAGCCAGTTGTCCATCAAATCTGCAGATGTGTGCAAGGGCAGGCTGGGTGAGTCAGATGCTTCCCATCACCAAATGAATCACCTGGAAAGCTTATTGGGAACTTTTCAGTGACAGGCTCAAATATATTAACTTGACATTACTAGGTTCTTTTGACTTTAGCCTGCTCATCTCAGAAAGTAGGAGGGTGCTGTTGGGTGCTGCCAGCTGTCTTTGTCTGCTCTGGGGAGCACAGAGCTGCAGAAGTGTTGATTCGTTATTGATGCATTTGAATACTGTGAAGTTCAGAGTGGTAAGGGAGCTTGATGGTATATAAATCATGCTACAGTTTCCAAGTTGGAAGCAGCTCCATTCCCCCTTAAAATGTTAGGCAAAAACCTACTGTTTATCCAGTTCCTGCTCTGTGCCAGGCACACCACTGTAGCAGGCATTAGCCCTCCACTTGAATTCATTTCTTTAACTTTCACGTCAAATGAGTCCCTGTCTCATAGATGAGATGACCGATGTGATGCTTAAAGAGTGCTCGTAGTTAACTCACCCAGTGTCCCACCGCCACCAGCTTGTGTCAGAACAGTGGTAACACCATGCTGACTTCACTTTCTTACTTGTTGGAAGCTCTCATGTGGTGGAAACTCCTCTCAAAGGATTGAACTCAGGCCCAACCTCAAGGAGGATGTGCTGGGTGTGGGATGCAGACTATTGAAATGGTCAGTGAAGACATTTGAGGACTAGGGGAGAAGTTCTGATTCACTGTTCACCTCTCTGTCCTTCCTTGAGCAGAAAACACAGATTTTGCTAAATTCACTTACCACCCACAGTCCCTCCAAAACATTTGTCGTATCCAGTTTCCATTTTTATCTGCTGGCCTAACTCATCTGGAAGCCCACATACAACCATTCTTTCTGTCTTTTTCAAGTTTTCACTCGCTGTCTGCTCCACACTGGTTTTCTTATATGGTTTAGCTGTTTCTGCATGTTAAAAGATTTTTCCCACTCCAATGACATCAATAAAGCTAAAGTATACTCTACCAAATACAAAGGATAGCTTTATTCCTTCACCAAGATCTTCACTCTTGCACTAATCTAGCTTGGGTAAGGCAAGTTCAGCTCCATGCCACTCTTTTTCATGTATCTGCTTGGGCCTTTGTTTTGATCTCTGTAAAATAGGGAGAGTTACAAATCAGATGTGTCCAACCACCTCAAGGCTGTTGTGAGGACAAAAGAGGTTAATTAGCGTGCTCTCAAAGAACTCCAAATACATACAAATGTAAGGTCTTATCATGGTAAATAGTGGCACTGACCTTTCTCTTTCAGCCTCCTGCCTTCTTCCCTCATACTTAGTCCTCATACTGTAGTCTCAGATGTGTGGTCATGCATTTCTGAAGACTTCCATTGTCATATCCCATGAGTTCATCTGCTAGGGCTGCCGTAATAAGGTGCCAACCACAGACTGTGTACCTCAAACAGCAAACATTTATGTCCCCATAGTTCTGGAGGCTGGGAGTCCAAGATCAGGGTATCTGCAGGGTTGATTTCTTCTGAGGGTCTCACTCCTTGGCTTGTGCAGGGCCACCTTTTCCTTGTATTTTCACATGGTCTTCCCTTTGTGGGTATCTGTGTCCTAATGTTCTCCTCCTAGAAGGATACCAATTATATTGGATGAGGACCTACCTAATGACATCATTTAACCTGAATTATGTCTTTAGAGACCCTATCTCCAAATTCAATCACATTATGAGATACTGGGGTTTAGAACTTCAACATATGAATTTTGGGTTAACAAAATTCAATCCATAATACCTCATTACTATTTCCCATTTCCCATGCTTCCAAGATGCCCTTTCTCTGTGTTTTCATAGTGTCCCTTATTTTTTCCTTATCATGGCACTTACCACTCCTATAACTTTTTGTTTATTTTTATTCTATACTAGCCTCTAATAAATCTGAGTAGATCTCTGCTTTGTTCTCCCTGTATCCCCAGTTCCTGGAGCAAAGAGATTTCCAATTAATTTTTGAATATTTGTTGAATGATTGAGTTCATATTACTACCTCTATGTGAAATTACACCAAATATTCCATATTTATGATGTCTCAGATAATTCATGTATCTTATTTCATGTAAAAATCATTAACAGCTCTATGGGGTAGATACTTCTGTTAATATCCCTGTTGAGGAATTTGTGGCACAAAAAGGTCAAGGAATTTACCTAAAGTCAAAAGGCAAGTAATACTAGGGAAGATGGAATTTGAACTCAGGAGGTA